>NW_007726697.1:572471-584419 GCF_000696425.1 Galeopterus variegatus | reverse complement strand
TATATATATATATATATATATATATATATAATATAAATATATATGTGTGTGTGTGTGTGTGTGTGTGTGTGTATGCTTTCTCTAATCATCACAAAAATTCTCCAAAGGCAATCCTTTTTAAGTCCATTTTGCAAAAAATGAGGCTCAGAGAGATCAAACAACTTGCTAAAATTGCACAACTGATAAGGGGCAGTGCCAGAGGTTAAATCCATGTCTGTCTGATGCTGTCTAACATGACCACTTACAAAGGTAAGCTTCCTTTACAGAGTCCAGAATTTGGGACCTAAGAAAATGATCAGGCAGCCCATTGTCTTAGTTATTTATGAGGGACTGGGGATGGGAGAGAGGAAAGGTAACTGTATCTGGACATAGGAATCCTTTGTCTTTGGCATTGATTAACATGTCATTTATCATCAAATCACTTGAACTTTCACAGATGTCTTTCTATCAAAGGAGGAATATTATTTTGCCCCTTCTACTTCAGGGGTCTGTGTGAATGCTAAGTAAGGTGATACACACTAAAGTGTTTTGTGTTCTGCAAATTTATGAAGCCTGTGAGCATATCACTTGAATTCATATAACCTGTTTTGACTCTTCTGTCATTACAAAATCTAGGTGATATTTGTAATAACAGAGGACTGCAGCCGGAGATTTGTAATATGTTTCATATGGCACTGGCAGTAATAGCTTTACCAAATATCATAATTTGCCTTAGCACCATAATTTATCAGTTAGCAGGAAAGTGAAGTCAATATTATTTATTTAATGCAAGTCATCCTGACTCCTTTTCATTTCCATGTGGCTTCAAAATATGCTAGATATACTTGTTTACTTGACTGTCTTTGTTCTGGATGTTTCCTTTCAGATACCCTTCCTTAAAGAGAGTTCTTTTTTATATAATTCTCAAGTACTGTTTATGAAGCTCTCACACACATAGGTACTATGCAGCAGAAAATAGATAGGAAATGTCTAGACATTTAAAACATAAATGTAAATAAACATTAATAACTTAAGTCTATTGATTAGAAAGCCATATGCCCCTGACCTATAAATGCTGCCTGTGTAACTGCTTTTCCTGAGTAGTACAGAAGAATGAATGAAGAAGGGAAATAAGAAAAACAGGCTGCTGGTGTGCCTAAGCTCTTCAATTTATGACTGACAAGTGGGTTCATGTAATTTTAGAATGTACTTAATGTTTTACAATATTTAAGTAATTAAAAATTACCATAAATCTTACCATCCACCCAAACTTCCTCTTAGAAAAATAATTCCAACCTCCATTTTTCTCCCACTAGTTATTTACCTTGTATGTTTTCTAAAAGAATTTGGATTTGTGTTTCAATTTTTTCTCACACACAGTAGAAAATAAGGACATAAGCATAAGTGCAAAATTAAACTATTTTAATTTTGGCTTAACTAGCAATTCAAGGTGGAGATAGATATAAAAATGAGATACCTTGTGTATAGATTAACCACTGGAAAAATGGAAATTTGAAAACCAAATAATATGTAATATTGTATTTGTATTGTACCTTTTGTACATTTAGATATGTTTAGATACACAAACACATACCATTGTGTTGCAATTGCCTATAGTATTCCGTGCAGTAACATATTGTAAAGATTTGTGGCCTAGGAGCAATAGGCTATACCATATAGCTTAGGTGTGTAGCAGGCCATACCATCTAGGTTTGTGTAAGTACACTCTGTGATGTTTGCGCAATGACAAAATCGCCAAACAATGCATTTCTCAGAACTTATTCTTGTCAAAGTGACACATAACTGTATTCATATTCCATGATGTGGCATGTTTCCTTCACTATATTATTACTTGGGTAAGCCATACTTGAAGTTCAACAACCTATGTGCCATTACCTCAAGGTAATCCTTTCTTCTGTATTTTTCTCCCATAGCCCGTTGCACTTATACAACAGCCCTTAATGTTCTCTTTTTGTACTGTGGTTAGTTATGTTTGCATGTTTCATAAGTACAATGTGTACTGTTTGAGGGTAGAGAGTGTCATCTATATGAATCTCTCATAGTGTGTGTCTTGACCAAAGGAGATAGTAAATGAATTTATTATTACATATAATTTTTCAGATGTTGAATATTTAGACTTTAGGAAATCCATTTCCTTAGTATGACTTCCCTGCATTGCAATTTTCTCTCTTTTTTGGGGGGGAGGGGTGGCTGGCTGGTACAGGGATAGAACCTTTGACCTTGGTGTTATCAGCACCATGCTCAACCAGTTGAGCTAACTGGCCAGCCACGCAATTTAAAAATTTAGAAATTTTAAATTAGAGATTAGATTTGACAGATTATGGAATAAAAAATATTTTGGATTATCTATAAATTACATATAGTTCTGTTTGTAAGGAATTTGACTTTGTCCAAAGAAAGAGTTTGCCTTTGTCTTTAGCTCCCGGGAGGTAACCTCTTAAAACCTGGAATTTCCCAAGTTATAGGTATGTCTTCCTTATTCAAGATAAGATGACACTTAGTAGTTAATGCTAAGTAGATGACTGGGGGTTGGCCAGAATACTAAATAGTTTCTGTTAGGGGGCTTGCCATGCTAGAAAGACCAAACATATGATTAGAGTCTTGGAGCTTTGGGCCATGTGAGGTTAGCCTCACCTCCTGGTAGGTGCTGGAGATTGAGTCCAACCAAAAGAATCAATCAGTCATGTCTACACAATGAAGCTTCAGTAAAATATCTGGATACCTAAGCTTCAGTGAGCTTCCCGAGCTTGCGTTATTACGTACATACGAGTATTATCACCCATTGATGCAAAAGGGGTGATGCATCCTGGGGACAATAGAAACTTCATGTTTGTAACCTCTCAGACTCTGGCATATGCATCTCTTCCTTTGGCTGGGCCTAATTTGTATCTCTTCCCTGTAATAAACATAACCATGAGCATAATGGGTTTCACTGAGTTCTATAAGTATTTCTAGGAAATTATCAACCTTGAGGGTGGTTTTGGTAAACTACTGAACTTTCATTTTGTGTCAGAAGGGAGGTTGGTCTCTTGGAGATTCTTCCCTTTAACTTTGTTGCTGGCACAAAACTCTTTGAAGTTGGGGTTATTAGTCTTGGACAGACTTGACAATATGAAAAACTAATTTGGACAACTACGGGTAGGTTCTATAAAAGCAGAGCATCTCTGAATTATGAAGATATCTTTTTTTTCCCACCGTTCCTTGCTCATACATTATATTTATCACTTATGACCTTGCTTTCTGATTTATCTATTGATATATCTGCCCATCTTATTCAAATATGACATCTTCAAAGCAACAGACAGTTTCATATTCATTTCTGTATCAAGTGCCTAGCTCAAGGTAGGTGGTCAATAAGTGATTACTGAATGAATAAATTAATGACTATATGGAATGGTACAATTTTAGTGTAATTAACTCAACATTGCTGTACTTAGGCTCTATTATGAGCCTAGGATGTTGAGATTTTGTGGATTTTGTGTTGAAGAGAAAAACAAAATTATTTTCTATAATAATTTTAGAACTCTATTATAAAGTTAGGATTTATTATCTTTTGATTAAGAGGACATTGATTTGGGAGTCAGAATAATTGAGACTATATTGAATTCTGTTATTTAACTGGGTATCCCTGAGGAAATCACTTACCAACTCAAACTCTTGTTTCTTCATCTATAAAAAGAGAATAATTATAAAAGGAGAGTAATTATGCTATAGTCTCCTATTATAGTATGCAGTTCTTTAAAACCGGTAAGAGATAATAATATTTTATTTTATTTTCTCCAAATTACTCAATGACTAAGTAGAATATATATGTATTATCAAATGTACATTTTGAATGTATATGCATAGATATGTATAAAGAATTTGAATGTATATGCATGTGTATGTACGTACATATATATTTACACAAAATGGTTTTATTTCCTGAATGATGTAAGCCTTGTGTCAAGGGTAGATAATGGGCAAAATGTTTACTAGATTCTATCAAAGGTGATTAAACATCTCACCATTTCTGATGATCTTGTCAAAAGGTTATGAAATTTAAAGGACTGTATCTCATCCAAAAAATAAGCATGATCAATGCCTTTTAATTAAGGTCAAATTTAAATTCCTTTCAGCTGTAGATAAATTATAGTCCCTACGAATGTAAATGATTGGATATCTTGGAGAGCACAGACATACTTTTTATTCCTATGGAATATAATGCATTCATTTGTTTTAATGTATTCATTTGTTCATTTGTACATTTCATTCGACAAAAATTTATTGAGCATCCACTATGCCTCAGGTGTTATGCTAGGTGCCAAGGTTACAGAGATGAATTAAATGGTGTTTACCTTAAGGAAGTAACCAAATTGAAGCTCACTTTGTTGACTTTTTTTAAGGTTTAGACACATCAACAACAGCTTGTACATATGCAAATAAATCTGCCTTAGAATTTGCAGCTTTTTGTGAGATGTTTTTGTGAAGACTGAAAAGAAAGTACAGAATAACAAAGTTGAGCTCTCATTGCAAGACCCAGAGTCAAACTTTCCTTAAGATTGCTAAAATCTTCAGTTGTCACTAAATATTAAATACAAGGACAGTATTTCTATGAGACCACGTTAAAATGAAAGTGTATTGCTTCTCTAGGTACAATTCATGAGAGCAGTTCTTCAAATGACTCTTGTCCGGAGCCATTAGAGCCCAGCTGCCTGCCTGTCCAGAGCCAAAAGAGCCTGCCCAGCTATTGCCTCGAGGCCTCAGAGCCTTGTTTGCTGTTATCTTCCATCTCTCCCCATCCTGTGCACTATGGGTGTAGGTAACTTTGCAACTTGCCATAGATAATGGGAATTTTCCATTTACCGGAACAACTCGCCCTGCGGTTTTCTCAGTAAACCATCTGCATACTTAATTATCTGCTGATTCCCTCCTGCTGTCTATATAAACTGTGACCTTCTGGCTAATAAATGAGACTTGATCAGAATACTGTCTTGTCTCAATTTCTTGCGTCTCTTGTTCCATCCCATTCCCACTCCCCCCTCCAGGGTCTGCGTTGAATATCCCGCGGGTCGGGACAGACTCTAGTAAAATCTAGTGGATTAAGCTAATTCACTAGCTGACTTCTTAGACAGTGAATGTGTGCTGTAAGACATGGAAGTTCCAACACATGTTAGCAAACACAAATGCAGAGTTGCCCGGCTGAGGTAGGATCAAGATAATGGGGCAGCCTGTGAGGGCACATGGGAGGACAACTGACATAAAAAATAACAACCGTTTTTCTATTTGCCTAGGACTTATTGTTGGGAAAATGGAACAATTTGGTCAGGCTCCCCTCACCTCCAGCCAGTTGAGGGTCATTCAGTAAACACTGTGTGTGTGGGTGGAGTAGGTGCACCTGCACGGTGGCACCACTTTGGCTAGTGTTTTACTGCCTAGGGTGCCTACCCTGCACAGCCACGTTTTTCCAAACCTGCAGCTCCCAAGGATGGTGTGGCCAGTTACCTAGCTCATAGACCTGCGTGGAGGGGTCTGGTGACCCAGCCTGTTGTGTGAAGGATTTGCGACCCAGTCTGTGAATGGGCTTGAGGGGTCTGGGAGCTCCAGACCCAGCCCTAGCTCAAACATTGGCCCAGTCGGTACAGGATTATCAGCAGGTAAAAGAGCCACGACAACTAGCGTGGTCGCCTAGCTTTACAATTGGCATCACGAACAAGATTAAGAGCTAGACAATTGGGGCTGTGAGTAGGATTCGCGACATCAGCCTTAGCCTCGCAGTAGCCAGACACAGGCCCTTGCAACTAATACCAATCTGTACAGGTGGGAAAGTGAGTGACAAGCAGCAGAAACATAATTGTTGGATTTTAACAGCATTAGGTTTTTCACCCTCTCTTAGAGATGCTTGGATTCCAGTATCTAAGGCAAAATAAATTATCTGATATGTTCATCTTCATTCAAATGTGTACAACTAAAATATTTGAAACATGGTCAGTAATGATGCTCATGTTATGATACTGCAAAAGTACATACTATTTTCAAGTCAAAATTATGTGTATAATAGAATGAGTTTTTTGAGAATTCTACATTTATTATATTACTTCAAGCCAAAATACAAACAGCTAAAGAGTTTAAGTATTTATAAGTTATATGAAAGGATCTGGCTAAATGCTATTTGGATAGCCATGAAGCAGAATGTTTTCAACTTATAAATACCTTAGAATTTTTTTTAAAAAAAGACAAAAAGAAAAATGTAAAATGCCTAGGATTACTAGATATATCAGACTTTTGAAAAATTTTATGATTTTTTTCAGACTATTACTAAAATTTACACAAATATAACTGGTTAGTGAGGATGTGTTTACAATTGACTGAATTGTAAATATGGTTTCATAAAAAGGTAACAAAAAACAAATCCTCTTTCATCTCATTTAAGATGTAGTATGGAAATGTAAACAGCATGACTTGCTTTGAATTAGAAAATGCTGAAGTGAAAAAAAGTCAGTTTTATTCTAGAGAAGAAAGGATCTTCACTTGTCTCACCAAGAATCAGCCATCTGTAACTGTTAGGAATTGGGAATATGTTTAACATCAGGAGTGTTAGCTACTTTATGAAAGAAAATAATGACCATGTCTTGGTTGCCTTTATTGATCCAAGTATTTAGAAGCAACTCCATTGTGCAGCATAATTCTTTTTGTTTACCACACACAAATACATATGGTATACAGTGTATTATGCAAGTCTTTAGTCTTTTTTCTTCAGAAAAAAACAAAGTTTAAAGTCTGTTCCTTTTTAAAACCATGCATTTAATAATGAAAATAATTAGTTTTATTATCTAGAGCCAAGATATACATGTTAATTCTATTTTGTTAGTTGGACTAATAAAATACTAAATAAAGCAATTTATACAGTCATTGAATTGAATTCTGTTAGGCTTTTAAAACTTGGGAAAAATGGAGAGAACTTGATCTCTTAGTTTTTTTTGTTTTTGCCACATAGTAAATTTTATTCTAAAACTAAGTCTTCATTTTCTATTTTAAATTTATTTTATTACTGCTGTTATTTGAAATCTAGATTTGGAGAAAACTAGACGTTAAAATTTTCATTATCTGCTATTATTGAGTGATCTGGGGCAATTCATTTAAACTCACTGAACCTGATTTTACCTGTAAAAACTTCCTGACAGGTTTATTATGAGTAACACAAGAAATAAATGAATGGAAAATAAACATAAAATGTAACTTTAATAAATTAATTATTACTCAAAGTAGTTTCACATAATTTAAATATTTATAGTCCATATGTCTTCAAATGTAATGTGATTTATTTTATCAGTAAAGGCATGTAGACAATATAAAATAATTTAAAATCAATAAATATGCTAAACATATAGAGGGAAAAGTAAATGCACCCACCATGTGAGTTAATACAATTGTACACATTTAAATTTAAATCTTTTTCTGAGCTTCTTGGAATTTAAAACAAAAAGATATGAAAATTCTTATTCCATTTTTTCATGAGATTGTTTTTCTTGATCTACAAACATATTCATAGAGAAAATACAGACTTTTTAATTTATCTATTTCCTATTTGGGGCATAGCATTAAAAATATTAACCAGTAGAAGAGTTTTTAATAGAAATTAAGCTGATAAATGATAGGCTGGCTATGTTCTTGTTCTAATTTGATGGAAGAATGTTAAATAGCCACCTGCCTTGCCTTGATGAATAAAAGGGAACTATTTCTTCTCTCAGCCAGGATTTTGACAAAAATTCTCTCCTAAGATAATTCAAGTTTAATCTCTCTGTTGGGATCCCAGTACACTGATATGTCCTCATATTACAATGCTTTAAATGTTGATTCCTGCCTGTCATTTTATTATAAAAAGATTAAATAAGTAGAAATACAATAAATATCTAAAAGACATGGCAAGGAAAAAAGGATAAAACAGTAGTATACTATCACCAAAGTACAGTCTGAGCCAGCAGGTCTTCTAAGTTGAGGGCATTGTAAGTGGCTGTGAGATTTACTATGAAAATGGACGGAAAGGCTGTGGCTGAAGTGCCCAGTCAGACCCCGCTGGTGACATTGAGGCTGCCAGCTCTTACCCTACAGCTCACAAAGATCCCTTGCCTGAGACTTTTCTATACATGTTTAATACCTACAGGGGAGTGGAGTTTAAGCAGCTTAGGAATGTCCTGCTGAGCTTTCCTCAGCAGCTCCAGTAATTCAAAGGCACTTCCAGAGGCTTGTGGCTTTCAGATAGAGCAGAACACTGCCAAGGGCACAGTTAATGTTTTATTTTATTTTAGTTTTTTGGTGGGGAAAATTTGAAGGTTGGCTGGGATAATTTATTAGAATCAAAAATAGAAGATTACTCATTAATTTGGGCAAAATAAAAACAGGAAATCAGAATGTTTGAAAAATACAGCAGTGTGGACAAAGATAAACTGCAAAATATGCCTAATTATGCCCACAGAATGCAGAATTTGCTCATGCATGTGCAGGTCAAAAGTACAGAGGATACTATTGTATCAGATGTCTAAATGTTTAGAAGTTATAAATTAACCTAAGTCCATGGTCCTGTCCATATTTTCACCCAGGACCCCCAGCCTACTCTCTGGTGATGGCCCTTGCCATCCAGAGCCAAAAGCTCTCTTTCCTGCTGCCTGTGAGTCTGAGTGAGTTGGATCTGCTGGGAGAGGACAGGGCAAAAGCTGGCTCTGACCCAGGTCTCCTGGACAGTGATTAAACCCACCTGAATTGGGGCTATGGGCAGAGACAAACACACTTTCCAGGGAACCAGGGTTATTGTGTTTACCATCCACTTGCTTCCCTTTTCCAGCTCAGAATTTCCAGGTATCTAAATGCTTCTCCAAACTGGATCATTAGAGCACAAGAGAGGAGGATCACAGTTGTCTGGTTGTTGGCAGAATCCAGTCAGCCAAGACATGCATCATTTGATGATTTTGCGAATCCACTTTACATAAACTCCTGTTTTCCAAGTCAGATGTGATTTTCCTCCCTTACCTCCCACCCCTGTATTGAAGCACTCATCCTTGCATTCTCTGACCTGGGGAATCAGATCAGCTCGAGTGATCTTCTCCATCTAGTAAACAGTAATTAAAACAAACAAACAAACAAACAAAAAGATTATGAGATGAACAAGAATGTCTTTTGGTGTTTTTTCTATGCAATGTAGGGGCACTTTAAAGTGTACAGCACAGGACAATCCCTTTCTGTCCAGATCTAAGGTCAGTGCCTCAATGCCATCTCAGCAAACTATTCATCTTTAGTTTTATTCTGTGCTTTTTTTTTTCTTTTGCCTTGTCTTATAATGCTGGTTTATTTCCAAGAAACCTTGTCATGAAGATGAAGAGTATGTTTCGTCCCTTGAAAAATTGGCTTTACTCCACAAGTTCTTTTACAGGGCAAGCCTGCAGATTTGATGCCCTCATTTTTTTTTCTGTTTTTTCTTTTCTTTTTTTTTTTTAATTTGATGTCAACAAGAAGTGACTACAAAAAAAGTGAACTTATGCAAAGTCAAAATGTTATTAAATCCTAATTCCAGGTTTAAATTTAGAGAGCTCAGATAACCAATGGAAATAGAAAAAAAAAAAAAATCCTGTCCATTTACAATAGTGAGTACTCCAAGTGTAGAAGTTTGTCATCATTGCTTGTTTTATTTTTTTCTTTTGTATCTGCCAGTACTGAAGAAAGACTGATAAGGAAGGAAATATTGGTGGAAACCTATCTCAATTTTAGTAATAAGTTAGTTAGAGCTCTTACCATTAATTATTTTATAACAATTTCTTTTCATAAAATTCGTAGTCTTTAATACCAAAATAGGAGAAAAAGTGAGTAAAATACCCTTTCTCGCATTTCTTCCTTTTAAATTCTATTGCTTCATGATAAACTTCAATGTATTTCAATTTTCATAATTTTAAATATGTGAATATAGCAACTCTCTGGGATTTACTAACACTGAGAAGGTCTGCAGAGTTTTGAATAAATATTAGACGAAGAATGGAGTGAAATAGCACTTATTTTAAAAGAAGTTATTCCAAGGTCAACCCATTATTGTAAAAATACCAGTTACTCAAGTTTCCCAAGTTGTAATAAAACAAAATGGTGTGCTTTATAAATTCATGGTCTTTAAAGTATCTGCTGTTTTCATAATAAACTGTGTTCATTTTAAGACTGGGATGTTTCTTAGGGGGATGCATAAATGGGGAGGCTCTGCGCCATATATGGGGCTATGTTAATAGTTTATAGCCACATTAATCTCTAAGTAAGCTCTGAATTTAGTCATTTGGAAGTAAATGCTCTCTAGAGAGATCATCATCCAGAAATAACTAAGCAATTGTTTAAAACTGAAGGCTGTTTTCTGAATTAATGAAGCAACTTTCATTATGGACAATTTAAAAATTACAGGCTATTTCTTTTTCATCTGTTGATGCATGTTAATGGATATGCTATAATGTGAAGAACAGGAGGTTTTACAACTTAGAAATTTACCTGAAGTCATGACAACAACATGCAAAATCAAAATGATCTTAATTAGCAGTTCAAGTAAATCTTGCTACAAAATAAACATATTTTTTCATTTTTCTATTTCATGTTATATAAATTGCATCTACCTTGCCAAAATGAATCAATTCCTTCTGTCTACTAATTGCCAATATTAGAATTTTAGCAAGCCTTTTTTTTTTTTTTTTTTTTTAAGGCAGCAGTTTAAGTGATCCTAACACTAAGTGTACATGTAAACTCCAGTACTGGGAATTCTAACATGTGCCATATCTACAAAATATTTACCTCTACCCCACAATATTTGCCTGTATTGATTATCTTTTCTTCCTTTGGAGAAATACCCTACTATCTTTTATTTTTCAAATTCAGATTATATTCATTTCATATTTTTTATTGGAGGCATAAAAGTATCTTTTGTTTTCTGTTGCAATTCTATCCTATAATTTTATTTTCTTGACAATGACTTGATTTCTTCTTTAAAATGTTGACTACAATTCTTTACTTTCTATTAATAAGAACACAAATGCCTTAAAACATAGTCAAAGGTTGCTGGACCAGCTAGTTATTCATAAGCAGGAGAATGAAATTGGACCTTTATCTCACACAATATACAAAAATCAACTCAAATAGCATTAAAGATGTAAATATTAAGTCCTGAAACTATAAAAATTCTAGAAAAAGACATAGGGATTAAGCTTCTTAACATTGTTCTGGGCAATAAATTTTTTGGATATGACATCAAAAGTATAGGCAACAAAATCAGAAATAGACAAATAAGATTGCATCAAGACTTCTTCTGCACAGCAAAGAAAACATGTAATAGAGTGAAGAGATGACCCATGGATTGGAAGAAAATATTTGTAAATAGTACATCAATAAGGGTTAATATACAAAATATATAAGGAACTCAAACAACTTAATAGCAAGAAAACAAATTACCTAAATTAAAAAAATGGTCAAAGGACCTGAATAAACACTTCTCAAGAGAAGGCATACACATGACAAAAAGGTATATGGAAAAATACTCAACATCATGAATCATCAAGGAAATGCAAATTAAAACCACAATGAAAAATAACCTTAAGTCGTTTAGAATGTCTGTTATCAAAGAGATAAAAGATAACAGCATTGGTGAAGATGTGGAGTAAAGGGAAATTTTGAACACTTTTGGTAGGAATGTAAATTACAGCTATTATAGAAAACAATATTCAGGTCCATCAAAAATTTAAAAAAGAAAACTACCATATGATCCAGAGAACCCATTTCTGGGTATATAACCAAACAAAAATAAAATCAGTATTTCAAAGATCTCTACAACCCCATGTTTATTGTAGTGCTATTCACAATAGCCAAGATTTAGAATCAACCTAAGTGTCCATCAATAGATGAATGGATAAAGAAAATGGAATACATACATATATATATATATATATATATATATA
>NW_007726697.1:486734-572209 GCF_000696425.1 Galeopterus variegatus | reverse complement strand
ATATATATGCATATATATGTTTATGTGAGAGTACTTCAAAAGTTTATGAAAACATTTGTATTATCTTTTAATTCTATTTTTCCATGAACTTTTTGAAGTACTCTCATCCATAAAGGAATACTATGCAGGCTTAAAAAAGGACATCCTGTGCTCCTGCCGAGGGTTCGGATCCCACATACAGACCGGTTCCTGCTCACTGGCTGAGTGAGGTGTGGGCGCAGCACCGAGGGTTGTGATCCGGTTGCCGGTCCCGGTCCAGTACGGGCGCGACACTGAGGGTTGCGATCCGTTGCCAGACACGAAAAAAGACAAAAAAGGAAAAAAAAAAAAAAAAAAAAGGGACTTATGTACCTTGGTAAGGAATTTGGCCTTTATTCTGTAGATGTTAAAAAAAAAAAAAAAAAAAAAAGGACATCCTGTCATTTGCAACATCATGAGTGAACATGAGGACATAACTTTAAGTTAAATAACTGAGACACTGAAAGACAAATCCTGCGTGATCTCACTTACATGTGGAATCTAAAAAAGTTTAACTCATAGAAGCAGAGAGTAGAATGGTTACCGGGGGCTGTGGGGAGAGGAATGGGGAGATGTTGGCCAAAGGGTACAAAGTTTCAATTAGACAGGATAAATAAGATCTGGAGATCTATCGTACAACATGGTGATTCTAGTAATAGTAATGCATTTTGTACTTGAAATTTGCTAAGAGAGTAGATCTTAAATGTTCCCACCACCAAATATGATCACTATGTGGGGTGATGGATACTTTCATTATGTTAATGATGGTGGTAATGATATCACAATGTATACATTTATCAAAACACCATGTTATACAGCATAAATATACACAATTTTTATTTGTCAAGTATACCTTAATACAGCTGGTGATGGGGGTGGGTTGTTAAACCTAGTTAGGGGAACAATAGGAACTTTCTTCCAAATTTTGAAATTTATTTGTGAAACAGTTTATAATTCACAAACATATTAAACATGGTTTTTCAAATTTATTGAGTCATAATAATATAGTGTGCATTTTCGGTGTTACTGACATCGTCTTGCTCTTACCTTTGGCCACATTATTCTACCGAAACCCTATCTATAGGTCCTTCTTTGTTTATAAATTTGCTCCAAGTTTTCACTGAGATCCTCAGATTTCTTCATTGAAACTACATACTAATGCTCTGCATTTTTTTTGTAATTTCTGTGAAAAATCTTAGTTATTGTAGGGAATCAAAAATCACTACTGACCATCACATCCCAGTGGTTCTTTATGTAAGCCACATCTTGTCTCATAAGGATGCTCTAGTTTCCTAAATAATTTTTAAAAATACACTGTGATGGATGAATTTTTTCTATTCATCTTTATTTCATTGAGATTTGGATCATCTCTTCAGTCACCCACGACTTTTCAGTTTCTTTCTACACATAATGCATGGAATTTGTCATATTCATTTTGCCTATTTTAATTCCATTTTACTATTACAAACTGATCAGCAGTGCAAACTTTAGAGTTCTCTGTTGGTTTTGGTTAAACAGATAAACACATCTAGTATGACAGAAATTAAACTGCAAGAAACTTGAATTTTTCTCTTTTCTACTTTCATCATATGAAATGTAGTAGTTTGGAAAGTAAAGAAAGCAAGAAAAAGCTCAGAGCTTTGGGCTTAAATAGTGATTGAAATGGAAAGCCATGCAAAATCTCCAAGGATGTGTTCTTCCAGGAAAGGCAGAGAATTGTGGAGACACTTTACATGATAGGATATATAAGCAGGGCCCTGGAGGTCCACATGTGAAAGAAGACTACTTCAGTTAAGCACTTAGCTGAAAATTGCTTTCTATCATCTGAGCTAGAAGTAATCAGAAGCCAGCATGAAGGATTAAAGCAAAATACTTTAGGTGTACACTTGGCTTCTGAAAGATGATTTTTTTCCTCCTTTAATACCCAGGATAACACCTGACTCTCTTCACTATATGCAGAATTAAAGTGTTCCCATGATAATTTATTTTAAAAAGCCAGGAAAAGGAAAGTATTCACAATAAAGCAGCTCTCCAGAATTTATTAGGCCATTGTAGAATACAGTGTAATGTTTGCATGTTTTCATCTAGAGAATCAAACCAATAAAAGAGTTTCTAGGAGCCTTTGGTCCCAAACTGTCATTTGATGGGTAAGAAACATAAGATCTGGAAAAGGGAATTAATGTGCTTAATAGCAAAGTCTCTTTGTCTTTAATACTGTGTCTATTGCCCTTAACCCTATGGCTATCTCTAGTCAAATAATGGCATTCAGGGAGAAGAAACAAAACCAGATCAGATGCTGCTTGGCAGGGAACAATTGCAGACACCCTGCTAAAAGGCTTGGTAACCAAGTGGATTTTTAGTTAATTATAATGTCAAATATTTGTCCCTGTTATAATTACAGTTGTAATTTTTAGTTGGAAAATCAAGTCATAGTACTCTTGATAACTCTGACCAAATGAGTTTGATTTCAATAATATGGTCTTCTCTATTATAGGTTCTGATCTTCCCCTGTAGCTTTCAACTTTTAAGATCCTGTTTTCCCTTGAAAAGAATAACAATTACAATATAACCAAAATATTTGAAATTTCTCTAACCAATCCTCTATAATATATATTGGACTTTCCAAAGATGTCTGTCATTAGGCTACTATAGTAATGGGTACCATTTAGTGGCCATTCAGAAAAAGAACTTTGATAACACTTTTTGAATTCATTACTCACAACAATACTATGAAGGTAAACATCATTTCCCCCAATTTACTAATGAGGAGACTGAGGCTTAGAGGAATGATGTAATTTTTCCATGGTCACACAGTATTGGTAGCTCTTTCTGACTTTTGGAAAGTCATGTGTTCCTTTATTTTAGGAACTCTCCCATTGTACTTCATACGGTTTGGATGACACTGTCATTTAACTGGTTCAGTTTTCTCACTATGGAGCTGAGCACACGACCCTACCTGGACTACTGGAGCCTTGTAGGGAGAGATGATGATGGCTGCTAGGAGAGAAAGTCTCTCCCCTTCTGAAATTGCTGGCTGTAAGAATCACTAAAGCCATAGGGCTTGCTGGAGTCCATCTCTCCTACATGTGACTTGAGGAGAGAAATAGTCAACTAAGAAGGCAGATCAAGAAAAAAAGAAAAAAGAAATAAGATGCTGATAACAGCATCGGAATCCTTGGCAAAAAGTCCATTCTAATCCCAGGACATCACAATCATATGACAACAAAAGCCAAAGTCCTAACAATATCTCATTGCATGTCAGCCTAAGTGCAATTTCACAGTCATAAGAGAGTAAAAGCAAAAGTCTTGCAATGATTTACTTCACCCCATACAATAGAGCTGACTGTAGACTCTGATCTGATTTTCCTGCTCATCCTATCAAACTGATCCAACTGTGCCTTGAATATGCTAAGCTCGCTCCTGTTTCGGGGACATTTTCTTTCTTTCTTTCTTTACAATTTTTTTTGCTTGAGACACTTTTGCAGAACTTCTCATGGCTCATTTCTCACCTCCATCATGTCTCAAATATCGTCTTCTCTGTGGCTTTCCCCAGCAACTCTGTTTGTCTTTGCACCCTCCCTAGTTTTTCCAGCCTCTACTGTCATTCTCTCACCCTCTTTCCTGCTTTATTTTTCTTCCAAACACTTATCATCATTCTTGTTTATCCTGTCCATAGCCAGTTTGCACATCACCATACAGTGAAATGCAAGCTTCAGAAGGGCAGGGTTTTTGTTCTCTGGAAAATCTCCAGCATCTAGTACATTGCCTGACATGTAGTAAATGCTCAATACAAAATCGTGAAATGAATTAATGGGAGCTGATAAGTTCTACCTTGGTATACAGTAGAGTGAATGGTTATGGTAGTTTGAAAAAGGTTTCTGTCATTCATAGGAAACAGATTACTGACTAATAAATAGGCATTAATAGTGGACCCAGGATTCAAACAGATCTGTTTGATTACAAGATTATGTTATTCTATGCCATTGTTAAATATTTTTTTAAATGCCATTTTTACAACAAACTGAACAAATTGGGGTTATTAGGAAGCCTCATAAAATTGTTAAAGAGCATTTAAATATAATTATGTATTTATTACTGAACACAGAAAGAGGGCTATATATGTCCACAGAGATCATGAATAATCTGTAATGATCATATTTATTATTGACTATTAATGCTTATGAAAAAATAAAATAATTATTTGAAAATACATTAATATCTCACCCAAAGCAAGTTCTCTTTGAGTGTTCTACGTGTAGGATAAATAGGTTTATTTTTAGATACAATATTTGTAAGTATGACAATTTTGGTTCAAGTAAGAGTAAGCTGTGAGTGTCCCGTTCAAAATGATTTAGACAGAGAGGAAATCATGTACTTTGAATAGAAAGGGGAAATATCATGAGCATTAAGTAAAAAAGAACTTTTTTTATTGGAACTTGAGGAAGAGCTAATGAGAAATACGGATATACAGAAAAAGGACTCACAGCAGGAGTTCTAGGATAAAGTTAATTTCCAGGAATTGTGTGAACCCAAAATATTTGGGTTGTTGAGGAGGAGGATGGATAGAGATCATATGAAACTCTCTGCTCCTAATTTCTAAGATGGTTTGACATCTGAAGACATGGTATAACCTGCAATGGGGAAATTTACCTGTGGAGGTCCTAGGAAATAGGATATCAGAGAGGCAGGAGTCAATAATTCAAGAAAAATGCAACTGTTGTTAACTTAGTGTGTTAGTTTTATTTTAAAAATTAATTTAGTGGGTATAATAATTTATAAAAAGTGTGTATAAACATTTTACTTCATTACTCATTTCCATTTTTTCCATAAAGCCTTATATTATTTAAGTCTCAGCAGATTAAAGTAAGAAAAGCAACTAAGGGTGGCTCGAAAGGACAAAAGGAGAGGGATATTGTTATAATGCTACCAGGTTATGCCATGGAACCCTAGAATCCAAGGGCAGGAATATTTCCAGGGCCCAGGATGGAATGATGTCAGGAGCTAGCAAATAATTAGGAACAGGGTGCAGATCGTGTTTCTAAACTTCCCATCACCCTGCTTCCTGTATTCTCTCAACATGCCAGCTTTCTACTCTGCTTTTCCATCCTCACAGTAGAGCATAGCTGCCTGATAGCTCCCCAGGCTACACGTTGACATTCTAGGCACATACCAAGACTAACTAATCACCTGTTCTGAATCCCTGGTCCAAACGTGATGGAGTTAATTGCATCACTGGTATCTGGGAAAGTAGCAGCACAAGGTACATGGGTAGCTATCAGTAGTTCAGCTCTAAGCATGTGGGAAATTCAGAGCAAAGAAGGCATGGGTAGACAGCTGTAAGGCATCGTCCCAAAAGTTCTCAATTGTCCTTCAACAGGGCTTTGCATCCATCTGATCCTTTTTGATTGGTGAAGTCTGTTATAGCAGCCTTCCTTTACTTTAATATTTACACATTTCTTAATTCAAACTATGAATTTGCTTAGAAACTAGCTTTGGAGCAGAGAAAAATTATCAGTAAAATGTGTTTCAGTTGAAGTAACAAAAATTTCAAATCAAAGCATTCAGGAAAAAATAAGCTTTGTTTAAGCAATTTATCTTGAAACTTTAAAATAAAGAATACATTTTTTTTAGCAATGGCACATGTGGTAATATTTTTTATGTGGTGCATATTAGACAATCAGTTAAAGTTTGTTAAACAGATAAATTATGAATATGTGTATTTTAATTTGACACGTATTTGAAGTATTTATTATTAATATTGGCTATTTAGTTTATGGAATTGAAAATGAGTGTAAGTGCTCAACTCACATTTTAAAATGTAAAGTTTGAAAACTACTTTTACCTATGGGAGAAAATATTTACCAAAATATAAAGGTCTTTTCAATGTTGCACTAATATAAATTATCCACACATGTCATCCATCAAGACACAATTCCCATAGTCAAATATTTAAACACTGGTTGTGACTTTGCATTACCAGTATGGAGCTTCACAGGGCAGTTCCACTCAGGTTTTGCATAGCTAAAGACCTATGGTTCATTTTAGATTAATTCTTTTTTGTTAAGATTAATTTTTTTTGTTAAGATAAACCTTGATTTTACAGCTACTGCATAATTGATGATAATGTACAGTATATGTGAGAGGCTCCCTATTTTTTAAAGAAAAATTATGATTCAATTAAATACTTTATATGCTTCATTAGATCTTACAATGATCTTATTTAAATATTGAGCATCTTTTAAAAATACTGAGGTGGCAATTTCTCCACGATTAAAAATGCTATCTCCATTCTTAAAACCTTAATTTTAATCATTATCGTGTGGTTGTCTCTTCTCTCTTCAGAAACAGTGAAAAGCTTGCAGACAACTCAGATAAATCTTTGAATCTATCAGGTCGTTGTGGAGGAGTCTTGTTTTAGTAAACATTCATAATTGCCAGTATTTTCCTATGGGAGGAAACATTCTTTAAGCAACAGCATGAGTACCCCATTAATTCTATCACTGGCAAGTGACACATTATATACAGGGGTTTATTTATTTATTTATTTATTTAATTTTATTTTTTTCCTTTTATTTATTTATTTTTTGTCTTTTTTCGTGACCGGCAACGGATCGCAACCCTCAGTGTCGTGCCCGTACTGGACCGGGACCGGCAACGGGATCGCAACCCTTGGTGTTGCCCCCGCACCTTGCTCAGCCAGTGAGCGGCTGGTCTGTATGTGGGATCCGAACCTTCGGCGGGAGCGCTGCCGCGCTTCCCAAGCGGCGCACTGTAGCAGTGCGCCACCGGGCCGGCCCTACAGGGGTTTATTTATAAATCAAAAGAATAATTTCTTTCTGGCACCAGGGCAGTATTACTTGATAATGCTGATGATGACCAATGTATGCCCAACCTAAGGAAGTTTTTAGATAAGCATGAGATAACAAATAAATATGCATTTTTTCATTTTTGCATCCTCTTTTCTTAAGCTATTAGGGAGAAGCAAAATTGTTTTATTTTTGTTTCTTGTTTCTCTAAAAAGACAATTATCTTCCCTCAATTTACTTCTCAAGCACCCTCCCTGTATTTTTTCTGAGGGCTCTCACATGGATGCAAGCCTGATTATGCACATCGAAGGGCCAAGAGGGCTTTAGACAGAGCAGGCTCTAAGTACCCTTTTGTGCCTAGGCCATAGAAGAGTCCCATTACAACCTTCTTGACCACTTCTTTATAACCTTTAAAAATCCCTTAACAATTGAGGCAGTCTTTTCTTACACGATTAGATATAGGATTTTCAATAGAGCAATCACAGGAGAGCCAACTTTTAAGCTTAAATTCACGCCAAGGCATGCATGACTGATAATAGCTCTTTCCCTGGGAATAAGGAACATTGTGTTTACTTGTCCTGGGCCTGTTCTAAGGATAATGCTCCTCAAAACATCTGAAAATATAGTTTTATTTTTTATGCACAAAAACATTAATGGTTGGTTGGTTTGTTTCCAGAAAAATCAGAATCTTGTCATGGTCCATTCGACTCAGTTCCCACTATTGAAATAGCCACACACAGACAGCAAGGCATTGCTTGGATCACAGATGCCATTGGTGACCAGTTAGAGTAACCACCCCAAGGCAGTATGGTTAGTTTATTTTTGACTCAGAGAGTGTGCTCTGAACTGAGAATCTAGACAGCACTGTTAGTTTTGGAAATTTGATATGCTAGGCTCTAATCTTTTTGAACTTTGGTTTCTTTATTTTAATACAAAGACAGTACATTCACTCTCTTACCTTATAGATCTAATTTTGATCATACCACAAGAACATGCATGTGAAGGCAATCTGAAATATTAAAAGAAAGGAAATAGTTAAAAGAGCCAGACAGAAATGAATTCACGAGCTTTACTGTAGGGGTGCCCCAGGAAAAAAGAAGAGAAGGCAGGTGACATAATTTTCTAGTCCACAGGACCTCTGGGTAAATAGGCTAATGACATGTGCTAGGAGGAAGAGGCCTCGTTTCTGAAATGCCTATGGCAGAAGCTCCTGGATAAGGATTACCTCTAGAAAATAGAACACAGACTCTATGAGTCACAGCCTCATGGAGAAAACCACATAGGCTCTACAACTCTCTGGGCATATAAAATAGAGATGCTACATGAATTAAATGCTCTCCCCTGTATGAGGAACCCTGCAAACCTCACTTATAGAGACTTCATCTATTCTAGGCCAGAGGTGCATTCCCATTCAAAAAGGAAACGTCTGGGAGAGGCTCTCAAAGACCAGACCTCTCCCTGCTTCCTCTGAGCCATTTGATTGCTTATGTTCTTGAATTTATTTAGTAAAGCTTGATGGGTAAGATCTTTGATTTGTGTGAATTTGATTTGACAATACTATCTTATGAGTTTCTTAGTATATGATAGTGCTGTGGTAATACACATAGGATTATATTTTTTTATGTAATTATAAGAGTTTAAAGTTTCTTATAAGTAGCATTTAAAATAAGTGGAATCTTGACCCTAAGTTCCAAACTTTCAGGAGAACAGTTTATACTACCTTTAATCTGTGTTATCTCTAATAATCTTGCAGAAATTCCATGAAATTCCTGCATGTAGTAGTTACCTTTCCTGATTTCCTAATTAAGATTATTTATACTTTTCTATTCTATTGTCGTTTTAGTGGGGATTGTGGTAGATGGGGATCTACAAAGGAAGATGGGTACAGTTAAACATATAATCTTAGTTCACCATTTTGAATTAAACATTTTAACTCCATTTTATTGTCCAGAAACCAAATTTCAAAGAAGTTGTAAAATGCTTAAAGTAGAATAGCTAATAAGTGTTGAAGCCAGGATTTTAAGTTAAAAGGGGGAGAGCCATGTTAGATTAGTTTAGCAAATAATAAAAATATAATTAATGATTATTTGATATTTTCAGAAAAAAGTCTAAAATAATAATATTTAGACCTTCTGTAGTACTTGCTATGTGCTACGAACTATACTAAGCTGTTTTTATATATTACTTCATTTAGTCCTCACAACTGCCTTATGAGGTAGTGTTATTATTATTCCCATTTTACAGATGAGAAATTGTGGCACTAAGAAGTTACCAGCACTGGGCCGGCCCGGTGGCGCACTGGAGAGTGCGCCGCTTGGGAGTGTGGCGGCGCTCCCGCCGAGGGTTTGGATCCCACGTGGAAACCGGTTCCCGCTCACTGGCTGAGCGCGGTGCGGACGCAACAACGAGGGTTACGATCCCGTTGCCGGTCCCCGGTACGGGCGCGACACCGAGGGTTGCGATCCCGTTACCGGTCAGTAAAAAAGACAAAAAGGAAAAAAAAAAAGAAGTTATCAGCACAAGTTCATATAGCTAGTAAAATGACAAAGAAGGGATTAAAATCCAGGAAATCTACGTCCAGAATTGGTGATCTTTACCCATATGTTACATAAATTATTTATTAAAATATTGAAATAAAATGATTGATATTTATATGAAATACACTTTTTAAAGCTTACATTTATTAATAGCCATTTTTTTACTTTATCTTTAGGTAGTCTTATATTTATTTGTAGATGGGATGCCTCTGGCAGCATACTGAGTGTGAATTATTAGCTGGTAAATCTCTGAAATCCAGAGTTTGAAAGCATTAACTCCCAAAGTTAGCCATGCAACAAAATTCCTCCCCACACACCCATTTGTCGATGTGTATAAGCAGGTATGCAAGGTATAGACAGCATTGTGATGAGTACAGTATGGAGAGATCTTCAAAATGGCAGAACCTATTAGACTTCTGGGTCTCTGAGAGGCTAAGGTCACTCAAGCATTGTCTCTATGTTGGAGCTATAGATGATGGCAGAGATTGTGGGACTTGGTTAGAGATGGCAAAGTCATTGGAAATCGAAGATCGATCAATCATCTCCGAAGTTTGTGTTGATTGACTGACAGGGTGATTAGCCCCCATCCCATCTAGTCCACTACATCTCAGTTAACAAAATGGAAACCTGTGTGAAAATGCAAGAACAATTTTGGGGCATTGCAAACCTCACAAAAAGTCTTCTCTTGTCTTTTTTGGTATTTTGTCCTAGCCTCCATATTTTCTGGTCAAAAACTGATAAAGGAGAAATGCAAGTAGGAGGGTCCAGTCAGGACACAAGAATTCCTGTACCAAGTATCAAAGTATCAAATGTCAGACTGGCTTATCACCACCCTATACGGTACTTTAATCTGATGCTGATCATATGTCACTGTGCAATGCCAATCAGTATCAGACTACCTCACCTCCCTGATTAAGCACTCATTAGCATGTAATTCTAAAGAAGAGAGAGCCTCTGAGAAACAGCATCTATGGAAATCACATGTGACAGAAAGAGTCCTGCTTGTGTGCAAGTGAAGAGGAAGATACAGATGGACAATTAAAAATAACTTTTTACCTCTGAGCAAATATTAGAAAGGGATCACTGTAAACAGAGAAAGGGAGGCATGAGAATATCATACATTAGAATCGTGACTGAAAAAATGACTTTTTTACTTTGAATTTTCGATGGCACCTGTATTAGTCCATTTCTGCTGCTTATAACAGAATACCTGAAACTGGGTATTTTTATAAAGAAATGAAATTTATTTCTTACAATTTGGAGGCTGGGAAGTCTAAAGTCCAAGGAACACATGTGGTGAGGGCCTTCTTCCTGGTAGGGACTCAGTCTCTACAGTACCTCAGGGTGTCACATAGCAAGAATGTGTCAAGCAAGTTAACCTTTTCACCTGCTCTTCTTATAAAGCCATCAGAATCATGACCTTTACTCCACGAATGGATCAATCATTCATGAGGGCCCAGTCCTCACAATCTAATTACCTCTTAAAGGCCCCACTTTTCAGATACCATCTCGAATTTTCACCTTCTTAGCACTATTATAATGGGGATTAAGCTTCAGTGAGTTTGGGGGGGACATTCAATCCATAGCAATACAACACCCATAACCTTGGCATTAGGAAATCTAATGTCACAAGGAGCAAGTGAACCACAATGAGATTTAGTTTGCGTTTCTAACTCTGCATTTGACATCTTGTCATTACAGAACTGTAGGTTATATTTTTAATAAATTGTTAAATTGGATAATTGATAAATTACCAACCCCCACCCCAAAAGATTTTTGACCTTTTTGCCTATTATTTAAGGAATTTTTAACATGGGGGAAAGCAATTTTATCAGAGAAATATAGCAGAATTTTCAAACTTAGCAGTATTTGGAGTAATATTTGTCTGGATGCTATCCTTAGGCAAGCGCCAATTACTCTTGCTGAATCCTAGATGACCAGAGGGGCCTTTAGCCTCCTCAGGTAGTATATTCCAAGCCGAATTGCTAGCACGGAATGTAGCTGAGTATTTTAGAGCCTGATTAAGGACAGTAGCTGGAAAGTTCCATATGGAACATCTGCTCCATTTATTCCTTTTATTCTCTTTTGCTTTTCTGTTTTCCTCCTCCTTTTCTTTATCCTCCTTTTTCTTTATCTTCTTCCTTCCTTAGATCCTTATATAGAAATCTGATTATTTATTTGTTAACTAGATGTAGAGAACATAACCACCCAAAGTTTTTCCCTTGAGTCTGTTTAAATAAATGACCTGTATTTAAAGACTTGAATAGCTCCATGCCATGCAAACCAGACTGCATCTCCTCTTTATTTTCTTCCATTTTTTTAGAACAATGGTTTGCATGTAGAAAGCACAAAATAATTTGCATATATATTTTTTTTTGGTTGACTCTAGTAAGATTTTTATGAATCAGTCCACTAATTATTTTTAAATTTATTTTTGTTGTATATATTTAAGGTATACGACATGATGTTTGATATATATATATATGTAGTGAAATGATTACTACAGTCAAGCAAATTAACATATCCACCTCACACCACCTTTTTTTGCATGTGTGATAAGAGCACCTAAAATCTACACTCAGCAAGTTTTTAGTGTACAATACAATATTATTAACTATAGTTCTCATGCTGTACGTTGGACCTCTAGACTTTCTCATTTTATGCAACTACAGACAGGTTTGTGCCTTTGCAGTCAATCCACAACTTTATATTTGTTTAAAAGGTAATACTGTCATAAAGGCAAAATAATCTATGAATTTTATATAAAATACACAAATGCATTAAAATTCTTTTTTTGTTTGTTTGTTTTGGTCTTTAAACATTAGTTACTTTAAAAAAATCTAGAGCAGTTTCCTTTCTAATGAGGCTAGAAGATTGGGAACTCACAGAACAGCGTAAGAGGGGAAGAGATAACTCTACGTATTCCTCAATAGAGGTACATGCTAGGTTATGCCATAGAGATGACACATCATACTCTAAGTATTTAATATATTTCCTGCATATTTTTATTTTTAATGCATGTAATAAATTTCCTCACCTGGTGAACTTCTTCTAATCCTCCAATAACAAGAATAAACACTATCCAAATTTTCAAACCCAGGAAGAATGAGGAGCCTCCTTTTCAATTACCCCACAGAATTTTTATGCCACTTAAATGGTGGTTACTCACTGAATAATAGCTCTTATTGTACATGTTATTTACGTATAGTTCAGCTGTCCTCAGAACTTAGTGGTAAATAAATGAAGTAATACATGAATAATAGGAATAGCTTTCACTATTCACAAAGAATGGACTATCATTTACTGTGGTTTGAATGTGTTCTCCAGAAGGCATGTGCTGGAAACTTAGTTCCCAATGCAACAGTGTTGGGAGGTGGGGCCTAATACGAGGTGCTTAACTCATGAGGGCCCTGCTCTCCTTAAAGGATTAATGTTGTTCTCGAAGGAATGGGTGAGTTGTCAGAAAAATGGCCTTGTTATAAAAGCAAGTTCCACCCCTTCTTGCTGTTTTGCTCTCTCTCACAGCACTCTCTTGCCCTTCCGCCTTCTGTCATAGATGTGGGCCCCTAGACCTTGGACTTCTCAGCCTCCAGAATTGTAGGAAAGAAGAAATAAATTAATTTTCCTTGTAAATTACCCAGTCTGTGGTATTCTACTATATCAACACAAAACAGATTAAGTAAATCACTTATATTAAAGAAAGTATGGCTTCTTTATTAAAACTATTCTTCATCTGAGTATTGTGATATTTCCTGAATCTAAATGTCCTGAAAACTAAGAATCATGAGTTTTCAAGGAGATTTTTTAAAGCTTTATTAATATTTAATTTATATACTGTAAAATTTACTGTTTTAAAATATATACTTCAGCAGTTTTTTAGCATATTCCCAGAGTTGGGCAATTATCACTACTCCTTAATTCTAGGTAATTAGGAATTTTAATAAATTTTGGAAACTTGATTTTAATCACCTAAACAAGAAACTCTGTACCCATTAGCAGCCACTCTGCATTTTTCCCACTCCCAGACCCCAGAAATTACCACTTTCTGTTTCTATGTATTTGCCACTCTGTATATTTTATATAAACAGACTCACAGTATGTGACCTTTTGTGTCTGGCTTCTTTCACTTAGGAAAATGCTTTCAAGGTTCATCTATAATATAGCATGTATTACTACTTCATTCCTTTTTATGGCTAAATAATATTCTATTATATGTATATGCCACATTTGGTTTATCCATTCATCAGTTGTCAGAAATTCAAGCTGTTTCTAGTTTTTGGCTATTGTGAATAATTTGGCAATAACTATTCATGTATAAGTTTTTGTGCAGATATATATTTTTGATTCTTGGAGTGGATTTCATGAATTTTTCACCCTCAGAATAAGGAGGGATTAAACTATACCTGGTAGTATTTTTGCACAAGTTTATAAAAATATATAATCTTAATAACATATCATTCTTTGAGTTAAAAGATGCTAAAAAACAGAAGTTGATTTTCATTGAACTGTACTAATATCCAAATTTGAAAAACATAATCAGATAGAATTTCTACACGCTAAGCAGATCAATAAAAAAATATCTTCCCTAGTTATATGTTAATAAAAAGATGGAATCTTGGAATATACTGATATATATGTAAAGACAAAAAAATAAGAGAAAGAATAATTATGTTTCCGACATAGTATGCTTTTATGTTGAAATAAAGCAGGCATATATTCATTCAAGCATTTATTGATTTCATATTATATGTAAGACATATACAGGTGGAAGATAATTAAAGATTAACAAGACAGTCTTTCTTCTCAAAGAGCTTAAAGTCTAAGTGGAGATAAATTATTAGTACAAACAGTAAATGTAGTGTGTGGTTCAGCTGGCACAAACACAAAGCTACAGAAATTCAGAGGAGGGAGGTAGTACTTTAACTTGCACTGACTGAACACAGTGAGATTTTAATCATTTGTTAGTGGGACGTACCAATCATAATGTGCTTGTAATGCTCAGTAGTTATGTGGGATAGAGATCAGAGTGAGAGTCACACGTAATAGTCAATTTTGCATAAAATAAATGAGAGTCATAGTGGATAAAATATTCAAGGAAGAGAACAGAGAAACAAAATACCATAATACCAAAGATGAAGCTTTTTGAATATCTTAAGGAAACAATGGGAAGAAGAAGGGCAGGAAAGAAAACAGAGGAGAATCAGTTTAAGGAAGAATAGAATAGGCAAAGGGCCACATTTCAGAATAGTGACAAGGTTGTGAGTTTCAAGAAAGAAAAAGAAAAGGCAACAAACACATATTTCCTTTTTAAAATATATTGAGCCTGCTATGTGAGCCAACACCGTGCAAGCCACAGGGAAAATATACGGGAAGAAAAAAATAGGGTTTCTGCATTCAATGAGCTAACAATTTAGTCCAGAAGACATACAAAAACAAATGTCAAGCAATACATGTTACCATAGAACTTAGTACTAAATTACATGTAGTGACTACATGTTCTACAGAAGCATGGAGAAAATTAATGAGGACTGGTGTCCTCAGGTGAAGTATATCAGTTAAGATTATTTTCTTTAGTATCTAGTAGAAAACCGACAAACTGACAAGCTTAAGTAATAAAAACATTTATCATAAGGAGAAGTCTATTTAGATACGCCATGATTTGATAAAAATTTTTACAATTCCCTTGTTCTTTCTTTTATGTTTACAAGATGGCTGAAAAAACACATTGATAAAGTCCCACACTATTCTTCCAGGAAGAAAGGAAAGGCATAAGCTACGTGTTTCTCCAATAAGAGAAAGGGATCTTCCTAGAAGCTTATCAGAGGGCTTCGTCCACCTCATTGACCACGTCACATGGAATTCCTAGGGCGAAGGGAGCCTGTGACAATAAATAGCTGCAAAAGGGTGGTATGTTTGGCTTTCACAAATCAGAACCACCCCTTAGGGCTGTAGGAGGGTGATCTTTTTCCAGAGATTAGGGAATACCTGCAGCGTTACCTAGAGATAAAATTCTGAGTCTATTATTAGGGAAGAAAAAGTTGCTTTGGGGAAAGATGTAAATGGTGTTTGCCTAAGAAAGCTAAAAGGAATTGTGGAACTAGGGAATTTGTTAAATGAAAGAAAAAATGGAGAGTGTTCTAGATGAATGCATAACATAATCAAAAGCCCCAGCCACACATGCCTCTGAGGTTGATAAAACTTCTATCGGCGTGAACTCCTACTATCTCTGATATTAGAACTGGTGCCTTTGTCAAAGAGATGTGAGAAGCAGCGATATCATTTACATCTCTTGCAAGTTCAGCTGTACTCAGTTAACTATCAATGCTGTAGAGGGGTGGGGGGAAGAGAAGAAAAGTAGTTGTTAAAGTTGAAAAGGAAGAAACTAATTTAACTTCACTATTTCAACCTCTTTTTTTTAAAGCTATTCTTTACACTAAAATAGAAATTTCCAATAGTATTTTGACTAAAAGGTGAGTGTCATAGTGTGGAAAACAACAAAGTAGCAGTTTTCCTCTTGGAAGAAAATGCATGTAAGCAAGCCCATTAACATCTGTCCTCTGCTCACAGAATACATTTTTCTTTTTCCTTTTTAATAAAACATGATATTGGATTATGATATCTTTGTGTAGATACTAATCCATTTCATAAAAATATCTCACTGAACTAAAGTAATCAAAAGTTGGGGTTGAGAAATCAGTTTTAGACCTAGGACAATGCTCAGTGAAGGGCAGCATGTTAAACAATATATTGAAAAAGGACTAATTGGGCATATGTCTGAAACAGGCATAACTTTAAATAAAACTAAGAATCAATATATTTCAGAGACAGAGTGGTATCTTTAGATCACTAGAACACAAAGTTTGTGCATATTTAAGGTTTTAAAATCCATGCATGCATCCTAAATATATAAAAGTAAATAAAAATAAATGCAAATGGAAGTTGCAATATTTTCTTTATAGCCCATCATCTAACATCCCCCAGGTATGTGCACACACACTGGAGTACTTTGGTCTAGATAGGATACTGCCTGTTCAATACACTACATGGAAAATAGGTTCCTTGAACACTAAGTGATCTCTCCCATATTTGAAATTGAAATAACATTTTTTTACATATTTCATATACCACTTACTACTGTTTATTTGTGTAATTGGTCCATCACCTATATTAAATTGCATATGTCTTTGGTGTAGTCACTGAACTCTTAGCTACATGAAAATACAAAAAATACATAAAAATTCTTAGCTCCATAAAAATGTTATTTCTCCTTTTTCTATTTTATGTGTGTATGTCTAAATATATACATATGTATCTTCATCTTTTTATAAATATAATAGACAAGAATTTAATATGTTAACAACCATATAATAAATATCACCACAATCAAGCTAATTAACATATCCATCATCTCACATAGGTATTATTATGTGTGTGTGTGTGTGTGTGTGCTGATGTGTGTGTGTGGTAAGAACATGTAAGATCTACTCTCTTAGCAAATTTCAAGCATACCATACAGTATTCTTAACTATATTCTCATTGCTGTACGTTAGGTCTTCAAAATTTATTCACCTTGCATAACAAACTATGTACCACTCAAGCAACATCTCCACATTTTCCCCTTCCCCCAACCCTTCTCTATTTTACACAGAAATACAATTATATATTTGCATGATTGTATCATTTTAACTGTATAATCTCTGCCTGTAGCTCATACTGACTGTTCATAAGAAACCTCTGCATAGCTTTGAAAAAAATATTGATTCACAAGTCCTATCCAGAACAATTAAATCAGAATTTAGGATAGTTTTTTGAACACTGCTATGGTTTTAACGTTCCCCCAAAACTCACTGAAGCTTAAACCCTATTGTAACAGTTGTAAGTTAAAAAAAATCAGACTATGATTTTAAGATAAAATCAGACTATGGTATTTGAAAGGTGGGGTCTCTGGGAGATGATTGGATTGTGAGGACTCTATCCTCATGATGGATTAATTTATTCATGGATTAATGCTTTTAATGGCTAATCAGAGTAGACTGAGGCCTTTATAAGGAGAGGAAGAAATCATGCAGCAAAGCACTCTTGCTCAGTCCTCACTATGTGCTTGCTTGTGTCACCAAAGGGCTCTGTAGAGAGTCCAAGAAGGCCCTCACCAGTTGCACCCCCTCAACTTTGGACTTCCCAGCCTCCAAAACTGTAAAAAATAAATTGTATTATTATTTTGTATTTATTATCCAGTTTCACGTATTCTGTTACAAGCAAAAGGAGATGGACTAATAAACACACTGTAAGTTGTTCATCATATCTGAATAACGATAGAATGAATTAAAATCTGCTTTCTTACCTTTTAACCATTATTTCTTACTTTCTCATGATTTTTATTACTGTTTCAGAAGAATGGATGAGAAATTATAAATATGGGACAACTTCTGACATGGTTTTCAAAACAGTTTTAAGAGTTGAGACACATATTAAGAAACCCTCCATACCTGTTTTGCAGATTTTGTGAACTAAGAGCTAAATTTGTACAATTTACTCCTTTAAAATACCATAAAATGTTGCTTTAAATTAGATAAAATAAGTATACCTTACAAAAGAAAACTTATCCTTATATTTAAAGAAAACAAAAAGAAATAAATATAGCATTTTAATATGTGATTGAGATAGCAACATGTATATAGTGATGAATATACTAGATGTACAATATTTATGTCAAGAAACTACCTGCCTTAGAATATAAGCTGCAAATAATTGAATCATTAAAACTGCATTATATTGATAAAAGTCATATTTTGGTTATTATTATGTGTTACGTCATATAGACAGAATTGTATGTGAGGAAAATAAAACTGTACATTATTTTCTTCTCATGAGGTAACACATTTATCCTGCTAATAAATAATTTTCTTTACTCCATTTTAGTAGCCTCAATTTTGCCACTTTTCTATCATTTTCGATAAAAAACTGTATTAGTTGTTAGCTTTTGAGTAAGTTTTTAAACTTTTAATCCTGGTGGTTTTGTAATAAAAGTAAAAGAAAATATTTTTGTAAACTTTTTAAAAACTGTTTCCTGTTGAGGCCATTCTAATATTTGCTGAAGGATTAGCACTGCATTTATTATTAATTTGCCTCCATAGCTTAAGGGGTAAGCCTGCAGAGACTGGAACTAAGTTTGGATAAAGGACAATAAATAATAAATAACAACAATAATAATTTACATTTCTTCAGCATCCTCCAGCTGTGGAAGTCAAAGTGGCTCACAATCATTAATTAAGCTTCACAAGGTTCTAGCGAAAGAAGCAATAATGTTCTCCAGACGGGAAAAACAAGGCACTGAAAAGTTAAGTAACTAGGTGAAGGTCACACATAAATTAATAACAGATTTAGGAATGTTCCCCATGGTTTTTTGAATCTAAAATCCTCTTTCCAGCTTCACTAACTTTTGATTGTACCTTTTTACTTTTTCTCAAATTCTGAGATTCCCCCTTTGAAAGGAAAAAAAAAATTCTCTAAACCTATTTGGCTGTCAAAATCACTGAGCTACAAATTTGAAGATATCATTCTCAAAATTTTATTTTGTATATTGTGTGCTATGTACCAGTTTCCATGGCTACTAAAATGTATAATACCATTATTTCCTACTCTGTAGATGATTGGCTCTGAACTTGGAAGAAAAACAACTCTAGGAAAAGATAGATTGATTGTGTTTCCTGAGCCAATGAGCTCAGCAGTTACAAAGACATTGAAACAAACAGAAACGTACTTTCTAAGTTAAAATTGAAAAGGCCAAGGAGACATTTAATAGTCTAATTTTTTATTTTTCTGATGACTCTGTCAATGTATCAATGTCTCATTGAGACATCAATTGCATGTGAATCCTACATTTCATATTCAGGTACAAAGTACTAATCTTCTGAACTGGTCAAATATACGTAAAATACTTGAAATGAGTTTTTCATTCATAGATTTTAGAATATCACTTATTTGGAGTTGGGAGTGAGTTTTGTTTAGTTGCCACCTTTTCTTAAAATTCTTGTATCATGGGTGTTGGGATTTATCATTAAATGGAGAATTAGTGTTCTTAATTGTAAGGAACTATAATTTGAGAAGTGAGAAATGTGGGTATTTTTTATTTTGCAGTTTGCTCCTTGCTAATATAATCTATAATGCCAAATAGCCACACAAATATAGCAATAAACTCTACAAACTTCAGAATACATATATAAAACACACACGTGGTTTCCTTTATGCTTTAGCATTTTATAACTAGTCTAAGTGAGCTAACTTAAAGTAGAGCATGATTGCTATCTGGGATGATTGATTTATCACAATAAAATGCTCTGTTCTAAAACCAAAATCACCATAGGCCCAGCCACTCAGTTCCATGAGACATTTGGCCCTGAGAGGTACTTACTCAGGCAGTTCCCACAACAATGGGAACATAGTTTGGGTCAGCCTAGCCATCTTCCTCACCTGAAATGTCTCTGTGTTCTTCAGGATAGAAAATTATGATCATAAATTTTAAAAAGTTACATTTCTAAGGGTTTTTGCCCAAGACAAAGAATGAGTAATTAAGTGGGGCTGAGGGAAACTAATAATGTTTGTTATTTAGGGCACAGGCAAGAGGATGCAAAATCAAGCAGACTGGAATGGGTCAGAGGAACAGCAGATAGTTTAAAGAAGCAAAAGTAAAGAAAGTTAGCAAAAAGTTAGAAGGTAGAGGGAGTTTAAATCATTTCCCACATCCTCATTCCATTCAGTTTTCAATTTTGTTAATGATGGACTCAAAGTAAAATTCAGAGGAAAAACCGCTTCTGAGACTAAACACTTTTTTTCCTTCTAATATATACTAAATAAGTATAAATTAATTTAACTTATAACAAGAATATATATGAATAAGTTAAAAATGTCTTAAGATACTCAATGATTTTGACTGAGGTAGCAGACCTGAATGCTTATGTTCTACTCATTATTGTTGTCAGTGGTGGCAAATATAGAACAGGATTCTCTAGGTACTTTTCCCAATACTAAGCAAAGAAACACAGAAAAATATTCTCATACTGCCTATATACACACGAACAAAACAATCCTCACAGTTTCAACAAGTAATGCATTTCTAATTAAGGAGAATTGAAGAGCAAAATAAATACCTGTTTAACAAGATGGTACAATATTTATAATTACGTTTCACATTATTCTAAAAAATGCCATAATATTTTCTAAATGGGTTTAGCAATAACACGTCAAATATTTCCCAGAAAATAAATCTCTAATTTCTGTAGATGTTGTGAAACATAAGTTATCATGAAATATTCAATGTAAGCAGGATATTTACCCCTAAGTGACAGTGTGTAATGTCATTGATCTAACTTAGCCTCTGGTTTGAAAGTTATTCCATTTTGATGCAAGTATGAAACATTGCATACCTGTTTTGGCAATGAAAACCTCTGAGGTAGTTAGAATGTATTTGATCATGTATTGTCACATGTGTAATTTAAATTGGTAGACTAATCAGATATTGTTGAAATTCAGGAAATTCTTCAAGTGAAGCACAATTTTCTTTTTTATTGAGGTATAATTGACAAATAAAAATCATATACATTTTAAGGTGTATATGATATTATATGTATGTTTTATATACATGTAATTACCACCATTAAGCTAATCAACACATTCATCACCTGAAATAGTTATGATTCTGTGTGTTTGTGTGTGGTGAGAACACTTAAGATCTATTGTCTTAGCAAATTTTATGTATACAATATAGTATTATTAACCGTAGTCACCAGGCCATACATTATATCACCAGAACTTATTTGTCTTACAACTGAAAGTTCATATCCTTTGATCACCATCTCCCCCTTTCCCCACCCCACAGCCCCTGGCAAGCACCATTGTACTCTGTGCTTCTGTGAGTTCAAATTTTTTGGATTCCACATGTAAGTAAGATTATGCAGTGTGTGTCTTTCTGTGTCTGGATTATTTCATTTAGCATAATGTCCTCCAGATTCATACATGTGGTTGTAAGTATCAGGATTTCTTTTTTTTCTATGGTTGAATAATGTCATTGTGTGTGTATGTGCATGAGTGTTCCAAATTTTCACATTTTCTTTATCTATTCATCTGTTGATTGACATTTACTTTGTTTCCCTCTCTTGGGTGTTGTGAATAATGCTGTAATGAACACCAGGTACAGATACCTCTTTGAGATACTGATTTCACTTCCTTTGGATATATACTAAGCAGTGGAATGTTTAGATCATATGGTAGTTCTACTTTGATTTTTTGAAGAGCTGTTTTCCATAATAGCTGCACTAATTTACATTCCAACCAAAAGTGTACAAGGGTTCCCTTTTCTCCACATCTTTGTCAATACTTATTTTCTGTCTTTTAGATAATAGCCATCCTCTCATGGTTTTGATTTGCATTTCCCTGATGATTAGTGATTTCGAGCATCTTTTTATGTACCAGTTGGCCAACTGTATGTCTCCTTTCAAAAAATGCCTGTTCAGGTCGTTTGCCCATTTTTTTATTTGCATTATTTGGTTTTTCACTATTAGCTGTTTGAGTTTCTTATATATTTTGGATATTAACCCCTTGTATTAGTCCATTACTGTTACTTATAGCAAAATACCTGGAACTGGGTGATTTATAAGTAAAAATTTATTGCTTACAGTTTTGGAGGCTTGGAAGTCCAAAGTCCAGGAAATACATCTGGTGAGGGTCTTCTTGGTGGTGGCTTTAAAGCAATGCCGGGGTCTCACATGGCAGAAGACGGTGGAGCACACAGAGAGAGACACTTTCATGTGCTCTTCTTTTAAAGCCCTTGGAACCACCCCTTATTATTCACTATGGCACAATTATTCACTACAGCATGGGCCTACAATCCAACAACCTCTTCAAGGCCCCACCTTTCAATTACCATAATAGGATTGCCTTTTCATTTATTAATTGTTTCCTTTGCTCTAAAGAAGCTTGTTAGCTTGATGTAGTCCCATTTTTTTTATTTTTGCTTTTGTGGACTGTGCTTTTGGTGTCATATCCAGAAATCCATTTCCAAAACCAATATGTCCATGATATTCTTCTCTTTGTTTTCCTCTAGGGGTTTATAAAGTTTTAAGGTTTCAGGACTTACATTTAAGTGATTAATCCATTTTGAGTTAATTTTGGGGTGTGTGTAAGATAAAGGTCCAGTTTTATTTTTTTGGATATCTAGTTTTCCTAACACCATTTATTGAAGGTTATATTTTCCTCATTGTGTATGCTATTCTTGGCACCCTTGTTAAAGATCAGCTGACTGTATTGGGGTTTATTTCTGGATTCTCTTTTCTATTCCATTGGTTTATGTGTCTGTTTTATGCCAGTACCATACTGTTTTGGTTACTATAGATTTGTAATGTAATTTGAAAACAGGAATTATGATGCTTCCTGCTTTGTTCTTCTTTCCCAAGATTGGTTTGGCTATTCAGAGTCTTGTGGTTCCAGGTATATTTTAGGATCATTTCCTCTATTTCTGTGAAAACACCATTGGAATTTTGATAGAGAATGCAGAAAATCTTCAGATCACTTTAGGTAGTATGTACATTTTAACAATATCAATTCTTCTAATCCAAGAACACTAATCTCTTTTCATTTGTTTGTGTCTCTTAATTTCCTTCATTAATGTTCTGTAGCTTTCAGGTACCAGTCTTTCACTTCCTTGATTAAATTTATTCTTGAGTATTTTATTCTTTTTGATGCCATTGTAAATGGGATTTTTTTAAAAAATTCTTTTTCAGATAGTTTATTTTTAGCATATAGAAACACAGGTGAATTTTTAATGTTGATGTTATATCCTGCAACTTTATTGCATTCATTTATTTACTTTAACAATTTTTTTGGTGGAGTCTTTATGGTTTTCTACACATAGGATCCTGTCAACTGAAAACAGAGACAATTTTATTTTTTTCTTTCCAATTCAAATGTATTTTATTTATGACCTTGCCATATGTGGCCTTTATTATGTTGAGGTACCTTCCTTCTAATCTTAATTTGTCAAGACTTTTTATTGTGAAATGATGCTGATTTTTGCCAAATGCTTTTTATGCATCTATTGAAATTATCATGTGGTTTTTATTCTACATTCTATTAATGTGGTATATCACATTCATTGATTTGCATATATTGAACCATTCTTGCATCCCAAGGATAAATTCCACTTCATCATTATGTGTGATCCTTTCAGTGTGCTGTTGGACTTGGCTAACAAGTATGTTATTGAGGATTTTTCAATGTATGTTCATTAGGGATATTGGCCTGTAATTTTCTTTTCTTGTAGTGTCATTGTCTGGCTTTGGTGTATGAGGGTAATGTTGGGTCAGTGAATGCCTTTGGAAGTATTTCCTCCTCTTCAATTTTTGGAAGAGTTTGAGAAATATTGTTGTTAATTCATCATTAAATGTTTGGTGGAATTCAAACAATGAAGTCTTCTGGACCTGGTCTTTTCATTGTTGGGAGATTTTTATTATTATTATCATTAATGCTCTAATCTCCTTACTTATCGTTGGTCTGTTTATATTTTACATATTTTTTTTTAAATTCAGTCCTGGTAAGCTGTATGTTTCTAGTAAGTTACCTGTTTATTGCAGGTTATCTCATTTGTTGACATATAATCATTCATATCAGTCTCTCATGATCTTTTGTACTTCTACGTCCATTGTAATGCCTCCTTGTTCATGTACAATTTTATTTGAGCCCTTTCTATTTTTTTCTTGGTTAGTCTAGCTAAAGATTTGTCAGTTCTGTTTAGCTTTAAAAAATAATTCTTGATCTTTTCTATTGTCCTTCTAGTCTTTATTTCATTTTATTTCTGCCTTAATCTTCACAATTTTTTTTTTGTTCTGCTACCATTTGGCATAGATTGATTTTTCTTTTTCTAGTTTCTTAAGTTGTAAAGTTAGAATGTTTATTTTATATCTTTCTTTTTTCTTTTCTTATTGAAAACGTAATTGATCATATATATATATTTATTGGGTACACAGTTGAATATTAATACTTGTGTATAATGTGTGATGATAATATCAGGATAATAGTCAGATTCATCATTACAAAATCAAAATGTAATCATTCCTTGTGTCCATTAACCAATTTTTCCCTCTTTCTGTGCCTGACTTATTTCACTTAACATAATTTTCTCCAAGCTCATCATGCTGCTGTTAATGGTAGAATTTCATTCTTTTTTTATGGCAGAGTAGTATTCCATTGTGTACATATACCAAATTTTCCTTATGCAGTCAACTGTCAGTATACAGTTGTGGTGGTTCCATAACTTGGCTATTGTAAATAGAGCTGTGAGGAACATTGGAGTGCAGGTATCCCTTTGACATGGTGATTTACATTCCTTTGGGTATATACCCAGAGGTGGGATTGCTGGGTTGTATGGTAATTCTATCTGTAGTTGTCTGAAGAACCTTCATACTGGCTGTGCTAATTCACAGTCCCACCAACAGTATAGAAGAGTTCCATTTTCTCTACATCCTTGCCAGCATTTATTCTTGGACTTTCTCATAATAAACAGTCTAGCTGGGGTGAGATGTGTTTTGATTTGCATTTTCCTGATCCTTAGTGATATTGAGTATTTTCTCATGTACCTGTTGGCCATTTTATGTCTTCCTTTGAAAAATGTCTATTCAGCTCCATTGCCCATTTTTTAATTGCATTATTTGTTTTTTTACTGTGAAGTTGTTTGAGTTACTTTTATATCCTGGATACTAATCCCTTGTCAGTGTTTGCAGATATTTTCTCCCATTCCATAGGTTCTCTTCTCATTCTGTTGATTATAGAAGCTTTTTAATTTGATATAATCCCATTCGTTTATTTTTTTTCTTTTGTTGTCTGTACTTTTGAGGTCTTATTCATAAAGTCTTTGCCCAGTCCTACGTCCTGAAGTGTTTCCCCCATGTTTTCTGTGCTTTAGGATGTAGGACTGGGCAAAGACTTTACAGGGAAAACATAGGCCCATTTTCTTAATGTAAGCATTTTTTGCTATAAACATCCCTCCTAGAACTGCTTTTGCCACATCCCCAAAATTTTGTATGTGTGTTTCCATTTTTATTTGTCTCAAAATATTTTTTGATTTCCCTTTTTATTTGTTTTTTGACCCATTGGTTGTTCAGGAGAATGTTGTTAATTTTCGTCATATTTGTGAATTTTCTAATTTTCTCACCTTACTGATTTCTAGTTTCATAGCATTTTCATAGAAAAAAAGCCTAATATAATTTCAATCTTCTTAAATATGTTAAAACTTCTTTTGTGGTCTAACATGATATCTTCTGGAAAATGTTCCATGTGAGCTTGAGAAGAATGTGTACTCTGCTGCTGTTGGATGGAATATTCTATATATGATTGATAGGTCCATTTGGTCTGTAATATTGTTCAAATGCAATGTTTCCTTATTGATTTTCAGTCTTGAAACTCTAACCATTGTTGAAAGAGGGGTATTGAGTCCTCCTTCTATTATATTAGCTGTCTATTTGTTCAGTTTTGTTAATATCTGCTTTATATATTTAGATGCTTCAATGTTGGGTGTATATATATTTATAAGTGTTATATCCTTTATGAATAGAACATTTTATCATTATATAGTGCCTGTCTTTGCCCAATGTGACATATTTTAACCAAAAGTCTGTTACATTTGACGTAAGTATAGCCACCTCTGCTCTCTTGGTTACAATTTGCCTAGAATATCTTTTTCTATATGTTAGCTTTCTACCTATGTGTGTCTTTAAAGATAAAGTGAGTTTCTGGTAGGTAGCATGTTGGTGTCTTTATCATGATTATTATTCATTCAACCACTCTGTGTCTTTTAATTGGAGAGTTTAATCCCTTCACATTTAAAGTAATTATGGATAGGATAAGTAAAGAATTTGTGGTATCAGCACGTATTATGAAGAATAGGTAAGAAAAAGGTGTTGCCATTTGTTTATTATTTTCTGTATGTTTTGCAGTTTTTTGTTGTTGCTTTCTCTCTCACTGTCTTCCTTTATTTGTTAATTTCTTTAATGGTATAGTATAATTCCTTTCTCTTTCTCTTTTGTATATCTATTAGTTTTTTTTTTATGATTACCATGAGGTTTACAAAAAACATGTTTCTAACTGTCTGTTGTAAGCTGATAACTTTAATTGCATGCAAAAACCCTACACTTTTACATCACTCCCACATTTTCTGTTACTGCTGCCACACTTTACATCTTTTTATATTGTGTGTTCATTAACAAATTATTTTAGCTGTAATTACTTTTAATACTTTTACATTTAAATTTTTATACCTGCATTAAAAGTGCCTTGCATACCACCATTGCTGTATTAGAGGATTCCAAATTCAATAATATATTTACCTTTGCCAGAGAGTTTTATATTTTTATATGTTTTAATGTTGTTACTCAGCATCTTTTCATTTCAACTTGAAAAACTTTATTTATTATTTCCTGTAGGACAGGTCTAGTGGTGATGAACTTTCTCAGCTTTTGTTTGTCTAGGGATGTCTTTACCTCTTCCTCATTTCTAAGGGATAGCTTTGCTGGTTATGGTATTTTTATTTGGAAGACTTCTTTTTTTCTTTCACTACTTTGAATAATTATTCCTCTTACTCTTGGATTGCATAGTGTCTGCTGATACCCTTTTGGAGGTTCCTGTGTATGTGATGAGTTGCTTGTCATTTGCTGTTTTTCAAATTCTCTCTCTCTGTCTCTCTCTTTTTTATTTTTGGGATTTTGACATTTGATTAGATTGCACTTTACAGAAATCTTTGAGGTGATCTTACCTGGCATCTTTTGAGCTTTGTGAGTCTAGATATCCATACTGTTTCCAAGATTTAAAATGTTTTCTTTAAATAAGTTTTTCTTCCTTTTTTCTTTGTATTCCACTGCTGAATATCCTATAATGCGTACATTCATTCTTCCCATGTGTTCTGTAATCTCTCTTCACTCTTTTAATTTTATTTTTCTTTTTGTTCTTCTAACTGGCTAATTTCAAATGATCTGTCTTTGAGTTCACTGATTTTTTTTTCATCTGAACAATTGAGTGTGGTATTTAAGCTTTCTATTGAATTTTTCAGTTTTCTCATTGTATTCTTCAGCTGCCATATTTCTATTTGGTTCTTTTCTGAAGTTTCTATTTCTCTATTAAAATGTTCATTTTGTTTGTGCTTTTGTTTGTTTTATTTAGTTATCTATCTGTGTTCTGTTGTATCTCACTGAGGTTCTCTAAGATTACTATTTTAATTCCTTGTCAGTTAGTTCATAGATCTCCAGGTCTTTGGGTTTGGTTGCTAAAGCTTTATTAGTTTTCTTGAGTGGTGCAATGTTTGCCTGATTCTTTATGATCTGTGTAGCTTTGCATTGGTGTCTGTGCATTTGAAGGGGCAACACCTCTTCCAGTATTTACAGACTGGTTTTGGTAGGCACAGACCGTCTCCTGCCATGTCCCTGGACTGATGGGATCACCTCCATTGTTATAGATAGGGGTTGAAGGCAGTTTACATTGCCGTTGCTGAGACTGCAGTGGAAGTTAAAGTTGGTGTGCCTATTACCAGGGGCTTGGGTGGGCATGGATCTTGTCTCATCCCTGTGAAGGCAAGACTGCCGCCAGGATCTTTGGTCAGTAGGGCTAGAACTAGGACAATGGTCTGCTTCAGGGTCCACAGTTGGGTCTATAAATGGTAGCTCCATTATCAGGTGCATGGATGGGTATATGTCCTGCTGGGTCCCTGAGATGAGCATGTTCCCAACAGGTCTTTGGCAGGCAGGAATATTGGCAGGATCTAGAGTTAAGTTACAGGGCCTCTTTAAGATCTGCAGTTGAACAAAGGCCAGCAGGCCTGCTTATGAGGGTATGGATGGACATGACTGCTGCTGTCCTTGAAGGATGGTACTGGTATCAGGACCAAGGCCAAATGGGACTTTAGTTGAGTCTATAATCAGATGGGGCTGTTTCTGAGTTTGTAGCTGAGACCACAATCGGTGACCCTGTCACTTGGCATGAGCCTGTCTTCTTAAAATGGTCCTCCTCGGTCTTGGGATCCACTGGAGTTTCACAAGCTTCTGCCTGGATCCCAAATCTCCCATAAAGGAATTTTTGTCTATGGATAACTGCTAAATTATTGTTGCTTGGTTGAGATATAAATGGGGGACATCCTAATCAGTTTTTTTGTTGACATCAAGCAAAATTTTCATAAAGTATTTACAGCATTTGAAGATAGATATTGCATAGATATATGGGTACTTCAAAAAGTTCATGAAAAAATAAAATTACAAGATAATATGAATCTTTAAGTGAACTTTTTGATGACCCCTGGTATGTGTGTTTGTGTGTGCATGCACATGCATATGCTATAAAGAACATTAATACGTATTTATATAATACATATGCAGATTTCTGAAAAGTAAAAGGGGAAAACCTAATGAAACCTAAACTTCAGTTTTTGGAAGGCATTTTTGAGAGAGGGCCCCCCAGAGAGGCCTAGAGAGCTGCTGGGCCCACACGCCCCCATAGGCACCCACACTGGAGCAGGTAGGCACTGCCGTCGGACAACCCCAGCCCTGGCCAGTGCATTCCGCCCATAGAAGCCCTAAGGCTGCCAGACCCACAGGGCCCCAAGCCACCAGCATTGGAACCGGTAGGTGCCACTATGGAACTCCCAGCCTGGGCCAGTCCATATGGTGCAGAGAGGCCCAAGCCTCCCACCCACAGGCACCAAGACAGCCATGCCAAATTGGCAGTCCCAGCAGGATCCTAGCCAAGCATTAAAGTCAAACGAATGGACCATGAAATCCCCTGCCACAATGACTAAACACCAGAGGAAAAATATCAGAAATATGAAAAATCAAAAAAGTACACCACCAAACGGTAATAATAACTCTCAACCTCCAGATCCTACAGAACAGGAAGTATTTGAAATGACTGACAAGGAATTTCAAGCAATCATTCTAAGGAAGCTAATGAGATACAATAAAACTCAGTTAGAAAACACAATGAAATGAGAAAAAGTAAACAGGACCTGAAAGAAGAAATGTACAAAGAAATCAATGCCCTGAAAAAGAATGTAGCAGAGCTTGAGGAGCTGAAAAATTCATTCAATGAAATAAAAAATGCAACAGAGAGTTTAACCAGCAGGGTAGAAAAAGCAGAAGAGAGAATTTCTGACCTTGAAGATGGGCTGTTTGAAATAACACAGGTGAACAACAACAACAAAAAAATTTAAAACATTGAAGAAAATCTAAGAGAGGTAACACAACCTGAAGTGCTCAAATATCCGAATCAGGGGAATTCCAGAAGGGGAGGAAAAAGGAAATGGCATTGAAAATATATTCACAGAAATAATAACAGAAAATTCCCAGGTATAGGGAAAGACACAAATCTTCAGATTCAGGAGGCTCAAAGATCCCCAAACATATTCAACCCAAAAAAGTCCTGTTATAGTCAAATTGGCAAAATTCAAAGACAAAGACAGAACATTAAAAGCTGCAAACAGGTGTCAAGTCACTTATAAAGGGAGCCCCAATCAGACTAACTTCAGACTTTTCATCACAAGCCCTAATAGCCAGAAAGGAATGGAATGATATATTCAAAATACTAAAAGACAAAGATTGCCAGCCAAGAATACTTTACCCAGCAAGGCTATCCTTCCGAAATGAAGGACAAATAGTATATTTCTCAGTCAAACAAAAACTGTGGGAGTTCACTACCTCATGGCCAGTCTTAAGAGAAATTTTCAAGGGAAAACTGGGTTTGGTACATGAAAAACAATCACCATCACCATAGATACTCAAGAAAAAACAAAACCCACTAGTAAAATAAAAATGCTAATAATAAAGAGAAAAAAAAAGTTTATCTACCACCCCCAAAAAACAACAAATACAGAAAACAAACAGTAAATCAGAAAGAAAGGAACAAAAGATACTTAAGACATCCAAACAAAAATCAACAAAATGCTAGGAGTAAATCAGCACTTTTCAATAACAACTCATGTAAAAGGATTACATTCCCCACTCAAAAGACACGGACTGACTGACTGAATTAAAAAGGTGGACTCAACTATACACTGCTTTCAAGAGACTCACCTCACCTGTAAAAACGCACATAGACTAAGAGTGAAAGGATGGAAAAAGATATACCATGCAAATAGAAATGAAAAACGAGCCAGAGTAGCTATTCTTATGTCTGATAAATTGACTTTAAACCAAAGACCATAAAAAGAGATAAAGAAGGACACTATATAATGATAAAAGGATTTATCCAACAAGAAGCCATAATAATCATAAATATGTGATTGTCCAACATCAGAGCAGACAGATTTATAAAGCAAACACTATTAGACCTAAAGAATGAGATAGACACTAACACCGTAATAGCAGGGGACCTGAACACCCCACTCTCAATATTGGACAGATCATCTAGGAAAAGAATCAATAGAGAAACAAAAGATCTAAACAACACTTTAGACCAATTGGACTTTGCAGATATCTACAGAACATTCCATCCAACAACCTCAGAGTATTCATTCTTCTAATCAGCACATGCAACATTCTCCAGGATAGTTCACATGCTAGGTCACAAATCAAGTCTCAGCAAATTCAAAAAAATTGGAATTATTCCATGTATTCTTTTTCCAATCACAATGGATTAAAATTAGAAATCAATAACAAACAAAACTCTGGAAACTATACAAACACACGGAAAAAAAAAAACAACATTCTACTTAATGACATATGGGTCCAAAAAGAAATTAAACGGGAAATCAAAACAATTATTGAAACTAATGAAAACAATGGTACATCATACCAAACCCTGTGGGATACTGTAAAAGCAGTAATAAGGGGGAAAGTTATCACATTAAATGCTTACTTCAGAAGAATGGACAGATGGCAAGTGAACAACCTAATACTTTACCTTAAAATACTAGACAAACAAGAACAATCCAAACCCAAAGTTAGCAGACGGAAAGAAATCATTAATATCAGAGCAGAACTTAATGAAATTGAAACCCAAAAAATCATATAAAAGATCAATGAATCAAAAAGTTGGTTTTTAGAAAAGATAAATAAAATTGACAAACCATTAGCATGGCTAAATAAAAAAGAAGAGAGAAGCCCCAAATAATAAAAATTAGAAATAAAAAAGGTGAAATTACAATTGTTGCCTCAGAAATAAAAGAAATCACTAGAGACTACTATATACAACCATATGCCAACAAATTTGAAAATCTGGAGGAAATGGATAAATTTCTGGATACACACAATCTACCAAAACTGAGCCAAGACAATGTAGAAAATCTGAAAAGACCAATTACAATAAAAGAGATTGAAGCTGTTATCAGAAGGCTCCCAACAAAGAAAAGCCCAGGACCAGATGGTTTCACAGCACAATCCTACCAAACATTCAAAAAGGAATTGACACCAATTCTCTACAAACTATTCCAAAAGATTGAAACAGAGGCAATTCTCCCAAACTCATTCTATGAAGCAAACATTACCCTGATACCAAAACCAGGTAAAGATACAACAAAAAAGAAAACTATAGGCCAATATCCTTGATGAATATAGATGCAAAAATCCTCAATAAAATACTAGCTAACAGAATACAGCAACACATATACAAAATCATCCACCATGATCAAGTGGGATTCATCCCAGGGATGCAAGGTTGTTTCAACTTATGCAAATCAATAAACGTGATACACCATATCAATAAAATCAAAGACAAGGACCATATGATCATCTCTATAGATGCTGAAAAAGCATTTGATAAAATTCAACACTCATTCATGAAAAAGACTCTCTACAAGTTAGGTATAGATGGAAAGTATCTCAACATAATTAAAGCCATATATGATAAGCCCACTGCCAATATCATCCTGAATGGGGAAAAGCTTTCATCTTTTCCCTTAAAAACAGGAACTGGACAAGGATGCCAACTCTCACCGCTCCTATTCAACAAAGTGTTGTAAGTACTAGCCAGAGCAATCAGAGAAAAGAAGGAAAAAAGGGCATCCAGATTGGAAAAGATGAAGTCAAACTGTCCCTCTTTGCAGATGTCATGATCCTATACATTGAACAGCCTAAAGTCTCTACAAAAAAAACTCTTAGAGTTGATAAATCATTTCAGCAAAGTTGCAGGATACAAAATCAACACACAAAAATCAGTAGCATTTCTATAATCCAACAGTGAACATGACGAAAATGAAATCAAGAAAGCTAGCCCATTTACAATAGGCACCAAAAAAATAAAATACTTAGGAATAAAGTTAACCAAGGATGTGAAAAAACTCTATGAAAAGAACTACAAACCACTGTTGAGAGAAATTAAAGAGGACACAGGAAGATGGAAAGATATCCCATGCTCTTGGATTGGAAGAATTAACATTGTGAAAATGTCCATACTACCCATAGTGATCTACAAATACAATGCAATCCCCATCAAAATTCCAATGACATTTTTCTCTGAATTGAAAAAAACTATCCTAACATTTATATGGAATAACAAAAAAACATGCATAGCCAAAGCAATTCTAAGCAAAAAATATGAGGCAGGAGGTAAAACACGACCTGACTTTAAACTATACTACAAAGCTATAATAAGCAAAACAGCATGGAAGTGGCATAAATAGAGACACATGGATCAATAGAAGAGAATAGAGAATCCAGAAATCAACCCATACACCTACAGCCATCTGACCTTTTTACAATGGCACTAAGTCTACACACTGGGGAAGAGACTGCCTCTTCAGCAAATGGTGCTGGGATGACTGGATATCTATAAGCAGGAGAATTAAACTAGACCCATACCTCTCACCATATACCAAAATCAACTCAAAAGGGATTAAAGAATTAAATATACATCCTGAAACAATAAAACTCCTTAAAGAAAGCATAGGGGAAACCCTTCAGGAAGTAGGATTGGACATAGACTTCTTGAATATGACCCCAAAAGCATGGGCAACCAAAGGGAAAATAAACAAATGGGATTATATCAAACTAAAAAGCTTCTGCATGGCAAAAGAAACAATTAGCAGAGTCAAAAGACAACCAACAGTGTGGGAGAAAATATTAGCAAAATACATATCTGACAAAGGATTAATATCCAGAATATACAAGGAACTCAACTTTACAGCAAAAAACCAAATAACACAATTAAAAAATGGGCAATGGAGCCGAATAGACATTTCTCAAAGGAAGATATAGAAATGGCCAACAGACACATGAAAAAATGCTCCACATCACTCAGTGTTTGGCAAATGCAAATCAAAACCACACTGGGATATCATCTCACTCCAATTAGGATGGCTAATATCCAAAAGACTTAGAATGATAAATGCTGGTAAGGTTGCAGACAAAAAGGAACCTTCTTACACTGTTGGTGGGACTGCAAAATGGTGCCTCCTTTATGGAAAATGTTTTGGACATTCCTCAAACAATTACCAATAAATCTACCATATGACCCAGCTATTCTACTTCTGGGAATATACCCAGAGGAACTGAAATCATCATGCCTATGATTTCCATTTTATGCACTCCCATGTTTATTGCAGCACTATTTATAATAGCCAAGAGTTGGAACCAGCTCAAATGCCCATCATCAGATGAGTGGATAAGGACTGTGGTATATCTACACAATGGAATACTACTCTGCTATGAAAAAGAATGAAATACTACAATTTTCAGCAACATGGGTGGACTTAGAAAAAAATATATTAAGTGAAATAAGTCAGGCACAGAAAGAGAAATACCACAAGTTCTCACTTATTTGTGGGAGATAAAATAGATAAATAAATACAGAAACAAATGGGGGGATGGGAAAAAAGACACAACAATGACAATTCCTTGAACTTGTTAAGACAAGCCAACATCATGTTGAAGGAGGGGAGGAAGAGAGAGGGGAGGGAGGATTCAGTAAAGGGATATGAAAATCAACTACCATGGATATTGATAAAATAAAATAAAATTTTTTAAAAAGGCATTTTTATTATTTTTGATGCTGATACATTACAACACTATATTTCATCTAGCATGTTTATGGTGACTATTAGAAATGTGTGACCAAACACTTGTTAATTTAGTCTGTTCAGCAGATTTTGCTTTTTCTTCTTTGTTTATGCCCTAATCTTCAACATTAAGGTCATTTTTCTTCCTATCTGAAAGCATGTCTTCTCTGGACACGGTGGTCTCATATCGATGACCAGAATAGCTGCTCCCTGATGTGATCACCACTGACTTATTTTCCCCGATACACACTGTACAATTAACAACACAGCAAGCATGTCAATTTTCATACTGGTGCAGACTGCTTAAAATGCTTCTTTATTTTTACTTAATTATATAAAATTTAGAATCCAATTTCCTTAAATGTTTTCATCTTATCTTTGACAAAGTCACTGAGTGCTTTACCTAGATGCAAATCAACGTGTTATTTTGTTTTTAAAGAATCTATACTTAGGGAAATATTAATTGACTTTTTCAGATAACAAGAAGTAATTGAATTTTCATCAAAACAACAAAAATCTCTTAATATTCAGGTTCTTCTTACTACCTAAAAAATATTTTACCTTCTTAAAACACATATTTGTATCTTATATTTTGACCTATATTACTCATGGTAGAGGTGGCCTTTTCATTGCAAAATTTAAATAATTTAAGAATGCATTTTTACTGTTTGCAATGCCATCTTATTGAGTCGGATCAATAATGAATTATTGATTTATGTCTATTTCCAGTGAAAGACTGTTTTAGTTTCTGTGGCAGACTTTATTCTGCTTATCATCAGACCGATGGATCTCATTGAAAGAGGACCATACTTTTTTGACAGTTTGTGACTTGACTTCAAAGAAACAACAATGCATGGGCTTGGTGGAAGACATGAATCTTCAGATTCAGGAAAATAATTCCTTGCTAGTAAGATTAGAAAAATTAAATAGATGTACCTTTAGTATAGTCTGTGGTCCTAAACAAAAATTTAATAACTTACAATCAAATGCAGAGGGAAGATGAGATCCTAATGAACAGAAAACAGTGAGATTGACACTTGATTTCAAAATAATAATAAATATAATAGTAACAATAATTGCTGACAGCAAGAACATTCAATTCCTAGAGGTACTGGTTTAACCTACTAAGAGCAATATAGAAAAATAACTATTAGTCTACAATTACTTATGTCACTAAATTATTCTTCAAAAATGAGTATACAATTATGATATTTAAATAAGTAAAATAGCAGTCAAATTACCAATCACAACCTATTAGTTAAAGAACTTAACAGAGAATGTGCTTTAAGGAAAAAGAGAAGAAAAAAAGAAGAAAAAGAACCTAGGAAGGAAAGTGACATGTAAACGGAAATGTTGAGCAAAGAAATTGGTAAACATATCAGTAAACCTAAATAAGAATGTTTTGAAGAATACAGTCATAATAATTATGAATACTTTCAAAGATACAAAGCAAGACTAAAAAGAAATGTTATCAATAGCATAAAATCTAGAAGAATAGTGATTGGAAATAAAGCATTCTAAGACTGTTATTCTAGAGGAGGGTAGATGATTAAGTAAATAAAGTTGTTGTTGCTTTAAAGTAGAGTGTGTAAGTAAAAAATTGTGACCTTAGCCACTAAAAATCTTCAGGTAGAACTTTTAGCTTCCAAACCAGAGGGAGCCAACAAGAAAAGGAGCAAAGGAAAAAAGAGGCAAAGAAAATGAACTGTAAGTGTGAAATACAGCGTAAGATGGTAGATATATATAAAAAATTAGCAATTATCAAAGTGAATCACATATTATTTACCAATTAAAAATCAGATTGAAGGAAAATAATCTACCTATATGCTATTTAAAACAGATACACCTTAATCCCAATAGTCTTAAAAAGTTAATGAGTGATTAAAATAAAGTCCTAGACTCTGTCTACTTCTCTTGAGCTTTCCTCCTACTACTTTCTTTTCCCACCCTAAGCTCCAGCCACACTGGGAACTTTTCTTTTTCTCAAATGCAGCAGGTATATTACCTTCTCAAAGTAATCTTTATTTTTTTTTATAGAATTCATTACAGTCAGTAATTACCTTAAATATTCATTTGTTTCCTTTATTATTACTTTTTTCTTCTCACATCATCTCCATGCAGGCTGGGACTTCACCTTATTCATTGCTGAATGCTCTGAACCTAAAAAGCTCATTTTTAAAGGCAATTACTAAATATTAGAATATAATTCGTGAATATACTAAATGATCACTTTAAAGAGTGTTTCCTTTTCCTGAATCTAAGAGAGAAGTGCCAAAGGAATCACTCAAACTTTGAAAGAACATGCATAAAGGGCGGGGTGGCGGGCTTTTGTCTTATCACCAGGCAGACATCTGCTTAAATACTGGGATTTTAAAAATATTTCCTATGCCTATTTAACATGGAAAGGATTTAACAAAACAATGTATCCTGGAAGAGAAAGTACAAGCTACCTTGTCTACCTTTAGTGTGGCTAGCAAAAGTAACTTCTTAATAGGTCAGGTGGAATATCCTTTGCCTGAAAAGTCTTTCCAGTAGTACAATCAATAAAATTACAAGTATTGTCTCCAGTAATGGGAACTGACAGGCACTGGATGATGTCAATGTGAGACAGATTTCCTACATTAAGAAACAGCTTCTAGCCAAGATGGAGTAACCAAGACTGTATTTGCCATTCTGCATGAGAAAACTAAAAACCAACACAAAATATATGAAATGATGGTTTTCAGACATTGGAAATCAGGTAGCATAGAACAGTAGCCAATGAGAGAAGAAACAAAATAAATGAGCGTAAAACAGGTTCATCTTACTGTCTGGAGAGAGTTTCTAGGCCACAGAACAGGAACAATGAATTCAGGCAGAGTCCAGTGTTCTTCCTGGGTTAAAGCAGAGAGAGCTGAGACTGTGGGTGGATAAGGCAACTAGATTTCGCAGAACAGAGCATCTGAGAGAGAAAAGCCATAGAAAGGAAAGCTCCATGGATCTTCAGAGGGTCTTCCTTGAGTCTTCAGTGAAGAACTGATAAGGAAATTGACCTGATATGAGGGAATTATTTGAGGCCAGGGAAAGAAGAATCCTTGAAGCTCATAAGGACTGGAGATAGTTTGTGTTTCAAAAAGTTTTGTAGGACAACCTCTAACACGCAGGGCATTGGATAGGTTATGCAGAAGTTTATTGTCTCAGTAGTATAGAAAACAGTATAGTGTGTGTGTGTGTCTGTGTGTCTGTGTGTGTGTGTGTGTCTGTGTGTCTGTGTGTGTGTGTGTGTGTCTGTGTGTGTCTAGCTTCTTGTGGTAAGCACTATGTTTTTGAGATTTATTAATGTTTATTATAGCAGAAGTTCTGCTGTACACTATTTCATTGCATAAAAGTACCACATCATGAATAATTATTACATTATTCAATGCCATTCAGGAAAGGATTTAACAAAACAATTAGCTTTGACAATTATGCATATAGCTTTGTGAATATTCTTGTTTATTCTCACTTACATCTTTTGATGCAGATAGGTGTGCAATTCTGTTTGTTACCTTCTAAGTATTGGGGTATGTGGCTCACAATTGTATATTTTTCTTTTAAAGAAAAGGTGCTTCATAGAAATTAAATGTGAACCGGAATGACCCATGGATCCAAGAAGAAATTAAACAGGAAATCAAAAATTTTTTTGAAACTAATGAAAATAAAGACACATCATACCAAAACTTGTGGGACACAGTAAAAGCAGTACTAAGAGGGAAATTTATTACAATAAATGCTTATATGAAAAGAACAGAAATTTTTCAGTAAACAACCTAATGCTGCAACTCAAAGAACTAGAAAAACAAGAAAAATTCAATCCCCAAGTTAGTAGGTAGAAAGAAATAATTAAAATCAGAGCAGTACTAAATGAAATAGAGACCACAAAAATGACACAAAAGATCAATGAAATAAAAAGTTGATTTTTTGAGAAGATAAACAAAACAGATAAACCATTAGGTAGGTTAACTAAAAAAAGAAGAGAGAAGAGCCAAAAAACAAAAATCAGAAATGAAAGGGGAGACATTACAACTGATACCACAGAAATACATATAATCATTAGAGACTATTATAAACAACTATACACCAACACATTTGAAAACCTGGAGGAAATGAATAAATTTCTGGACACATACAAACTACCAAGACTGAATCAAGAAGACATAGACAACCTGAACAGACCAATAACAAGCAATGAGATTGAAGCAGTAATCAGCACTCTGCCAACAAAGAAAAGTCCAGGACTGGATGACTTTACCGATGAATTCTATCAAACCCATAAAGAGGAATTAATACCAGTTCTGTTAAAACTTTTCCAAAAATATGAAATGCAGGCCATTCTCTGAAACTTATTCTTTGAGGCCAGCATCAACCTGATACCAAAACCACACACCAAAAAAAGAACACTACAGGCCAATATCTCTGATCAATATACATATAAAAATCCTCAACAAAATCTTGGCAAACAATATAGTAACACATCAAAAAAATTATACACCATGATCAAGTGAGATTCATCCCAGGGATGCAAGGATGTTTCAACATATGCAAGTCAATAAATATGGTTTACCACATCAACAAAATCAAGGACAGAAACCATACGATTATATCAATAAACACAGAAAAAGCATTTGAGAAAATTCAACATCACTTCATGATGAAGACTCTCAGCAAATCAAGTAACGAGGAAAATACCTCTTTACACAGTAAAAGTCATCTATGACAAACCGGTATCATCCTGAATGGGGAATAGCTGAAACTTTTTCCTAAAGAACAGGAAGAAGACAAGGGTGCCCACTCTCACCACTCCTATTTAACATAGTATTCAAAGTATCAGCTAGAACAATCAGGCAAGAGAAAGAAATAAAGGGCATCTTTGGAAAAGACAAGGTAAAACTGTCCCTGTTTGCAGATAACATGATCCTATATACTGAAAAACCTAAAGATTCTACAAAAAAGGAAAAAACTCTTGATGCTGATAAATGATTTCAATAAAGTTGCAGGATGCAAAATCAACATGCAAAAGTCAGTAGCCTTTTTATACTGCAATAACGAACTAGCAGGAAAAGAAATCAAGAAAGCAAGCCCACTTAGAATAGTCACCAAAAATGAAATACCTTAGAATAAGTTTAAACAAAGAGATGAAAGATCTCTACAATGAGGGGTACAAATCATTTTTGAAAGAAATTAAAGAGGACCCCAAAAGTTGGAAAGACATTCCATGCTCCTGGATTAGAAAAATTAACTCTTCGGAAATATTTTTGATTATTGATTCAATTTTAATGGACATATAATTTTATTTTTTCCTGGGTTAGTATTTGTTGCTATACATTTCTATGAAGTTGCTTATTTTTTAATGTTTAGAATATCTTCAGTGATGTTCCCATTTATGTACCATATATAAGTTCTGTAACTATTCTGCATTATTTTCTCTTGTTTAGTTACTGAAGTCATGCATAAATTTGTTAAGTATTTTCAAAGAATCAAACTTTGGCTTTGATAGTCATTTTATATTAAATGCACCATTTTATATATTTTTAAAATTATTTTTCCTTTCCATTTTGAGTTTATTTTTCCCATTTTATCTAATTTCTTATAATTGATGCTTTGTTCATTGCTTTTCAAACTTTAAAAAAAAATACAAGCTATGACGAGATACAACCCTTTGTCTTACTTTATTTTCATGCACAAATTAATGTGTAATTTTTATTATTAATTTCAAAATATTTTATAGTATTTCTTTTTATCTATATTCGATGCATGGATTATCTAAAATTTTATGTCTTATATGCCAAAATATAAATTTTCATGTTACTTTTTTATTAATGATTGCTAGCATAATGTTATTGCAATCAAGCATTACATCTATGAGAAAACAACCCATAGATTGATAGTCTATTTACTTCTGTCTAATCTGCTGTAAAGCTGATCCATAAAATTCTTAATTTCAGTTTGTTTATTTTTATTATAGTTATTTTAAATTTGTATTGTGAATTTTAGTTGAAGCACATATATACCTGTTTCTTACACTGTTATTTTATTTTTCTTTTTATTTCTCATTGTCACATGTTCCTGATTATATTTAATTGTGTGAAAGATGTTATTTGTGCAAGATAGAAGGAAGAAGTGATGTGGAGCTCAGTGTAATGTTGTCTTCCATTAGAAAAGATTTACTTTTGATCCTTCCAGAAGATTGAGGTACACCATCAAACCAAGGTCAATTCAATCCAATTTTCAAGTTTAAAGTATTTTGCATATGAACTGTGGTTCTTTTGAGGTGAAGTCTACTGTAAGGTCATTCTTCCTTCTAGGGTATAGACTTTAGAGTCTCCAAAAGAGTATTTCCACAATTCTTATGACACTGCTAGGCTCTGGATTCTAATACCTTCACCCATAGCCCTGTAAGCTGCCTAAATGCTGCTAAGCACATCAGGCTTTTAACCATTGTCAGCTGAATTGGCAAATGGTTTTAATGCAAAGCCTCTTTCACCCTCAGAACGTATTCAGACATCATCTTTTTTAGTTTTCAACATAAAAAAATTTTTCCAATTAATTTATATTATTTTTAAAGGAATACTTTGATGGAAAAGTTCATCCGAAATTCTCAATTTACCATAACTGTTAATGAACTTTTAGAATATGTTATTAATTCCTACTTACGTAAAATGTGTTTCTTAATCACTTTATAGAAAATTTCTAATGTGATCTATGAAATTTTTAACTTTGGAAATTTGTTAAAGTTTATTCTATGAATCATTTCACAATAAAATGTCAGTGTTGCATGGACAAAAAAAGGATATTTTTCTGCTGAGGGAAGTTATAACATTTATATTATTGGCAATAAAAATATTTCTGTTGTTTATATTTTGGGTTATAAGAACATGGAAGAAGAAAATGTGTATTAGTTCAAGTGAATTATTAAACTTATTAATATTGTTGATTATAAGACTAGTATTTATTTTAAAAGTACATTTATAAATGCTATTAAATTATATATATTTAAACATATTCATGAAAATTATATATATGTATCATTGATTGCTTATATCTCTATATCTGCACTTATTTTAATATTAGTACTTTCTGAGAAGTGTATTGAAATCTCCCATTATAATTTTTTAATTAATTTCTCTTGTATTTCTAATTTAAAAATATTTAGAATCTGTGTTATTTTGAATATAGGTTTATAGCTGTTGTAACTTCTTAAATTGTTACAGTTTAACTATCTGTAACTATTTCTATTCATTTAGTTTACTGCTTTTAGCCTCAGTTTACCCCATCTTTGATATTAAGATTTCCACTTATGTATTTTAGACAAATTTTGTCTTTTGTTGGATTCCCCTTGTTTATACCTTTATTTTTAATCTTTTCATGTCATTTAAAGTAGTGCATCATATACAATATATACAATAATTAATAAATTCATTAATTTTAATAAGACCTGACAATTTAAAAAATTTTGATAAACAGCATACTTTAATTTTTCTATTTTGTAATATAATGTTACTGATTTTATATTGATATTTTTCTCTCTTTTACTGATTTCTTTATTTGATGTAGTTGTCATTTTTCTATTTCTCTTCGTTATTTTGGAATATATATTATTCCTTTTATTCAAATACGTTACCTTGCCTTTCATTTATTGTGATATTTATCTTACCATAAAATGACATAAGTAAAGTGTTCTCTTTGGGGTGTTTTTGTCTGCATGTTAAAAATTGTTTCACAAATACTACATGAGCATAGAACTTATGAAGGCGTAAAGAATTCAAGTGAAAACTGAGTGACTTCTTTTTTAAAAGGTGTTTCCTGCATGTGGCACACATCACTTCTATTCACATCTGTTTGGCTGATATTTAATCAATTGGCCACAACTAACAAGAGAGTCTAGGAAAAGAGGGCTCTAGCTGAGCATGTGCTCTACTCACTCTGGGTAGTCTATTATTAAAACTAAATAGGTAATAAAGGATACTAGGAGTCAATTATTAGCATTTTATGCTGAAAATGAAAACATGAAACAACATAATTTATTTCTTTTCTATTTATGTCAGATAAACTAAAAAAAAAATTCAGGAACTTTTTCACCTTTTTCTTTTTCATGAGTCTTTTCCACTTATGCATGAGAATTTAGTATTCTTTTAAATCCCTCTCTCTGCCCACAATCCCCATTTCTGCACCTAACTTCTAAGTTTTATTGAGGGTTTCATACTTTTAGTTTGGTAAGTAATACATTTTTCACTGGTACTGGGTCTAGTGCCAAAATCCTATTTTTTTATATGTATTTATCTCTTGAGTTTATCAGCATTTCCATTGCATTTTAGATATAGAAGTTTTTTGGTGATTTAGGCTATGCCTTCCTATCCTAATTTTTCTTAGGTACCAGTAAACACTAGAAAATTGTTTATTAAATACTCAGCAGTAATACTACATTACAACATAAATATATTAAACCATATTTGATATAACAGATGGTTGTGACAAGGTAAGTTCCTTCAAGCACTAAGGGGAGGGAAAAACATTGCCTAAGAATAGTATAAATTGAACTTTTTCTGCACCAGAGTGTTGGTCTCCAATTTCCCCTTATCAATTATATTGAAGAATAATTTGTGTACAATTAACCACATCAAATCAAAGTGTACAATTAAATTAATTTTGATAATTTTATATACCATCAACATAATTAAATATAAAACCATCATCACAATAAAAATGTAGAACATTACCATCAGTCCCAAAAGATTCCACCTGCCCCCATTTTACTTTCTGTATCCTTGTACCAGGGAACCACTGGTCTGCTTTTTGTTGTTACAGAGTAATTTGCATATTCTATGAATGGACACATATGCTTTGTGCCTGATTGCTTTCATTCAGCATAAGAATTTTGAAATTCATACAAAATATTACATGTGTGAGTAGTTTATTCCTTTTTATTGCTGTGTAGTATTCATTTGTGTTGGTACACCCATGCAGGTTTGTTTATCCATTCACCTGATAACAGAAATTGAGGCTAACACCAATTGTTGACAAATTTGAAGAAAGCTGCTATGAACCTTTGTACCTCTGTGCACAAGTCTTTGTATAGACATACACTTTCATTTCTTTTGGGTAAATTTCATTCTTTTGGGTAAATACCTAGAATTCGTAAGATGTATATTTACCTTTGTACGGAACTACCAAGGGTTTTCCACAGTGGTTATATAATTTGACATTCACACCAGCTGTGTGTGGTAATCTCGCTTATTCCACATCCTCATCAATAATAGATATTGTCAGATTTTTAAAATTTATCCATTCTAATGGATGTGTGCAATGATAGCTCATTGTAGCATTACCCTGATGAATAATGTTAGCCTTTCATGTTGTATAATTTTTTGTGTGAAATGTCTGCTTAAATTTATTTTTAATTTTTTAAATTTTTTATTGAATTCATATTTTTTGTTATTTTCTTATTACTGAATTGCAGGAATTCTATATGCATTGTGGATACGAGTCCTTTGTCATATACATACATTGTGAATATTTTATTCCATTCCATGTTTTGTTTTTTTAGTTGATTAGTGATGTCTTTCAATGAGTAAGTTTTACATTTTGATAAATTCTAGTATATTATTTCTTTCTCTTTTATGGTTAATGCTTTTTGTGTCTTATGAGAGTACTTCAGAAAGTTCTTGGAAAAACAGAATTGAAAGATAATACAAATCTTTCCATGAGCTTTTCAAAATATCCACCTATGTACGAGGTTCTTTGTATTTTAAATTCACAAATAATTTTCTCTTCAGTTTTCTTCTAGGAGATTTATAATTTTAGATTTTAGATTTGTGAGTATGATATATTTCCAGTTACTTTTTGTTTATGATGTAATGGTTTGATTAATTTTTTTTTCATTTATATAACCAACTGTTTCAGCACTGTTTGTTGAATATTCTAGACTCTGTTCTGTCCCTTGTTCTACAGTTTTATCCTATTGGTTATAATAGACTGTCTTGATTACTAAAGCTTTATAATAAAACTATAGTTTCTATAGTTTCTAAGTATATTTAAAGTTTTATAGTGCTCTTACAATTTGATTATTTTATAACTGTATTATTTTTAATTATGCATATTATTTAAAATTATGATTATACATATAATATTTTCTTCGTATATTAATGTTGTATCCAGAAGACTTATTAGTTGGCATCTTTCAAAATGTGTCCAGTTCCCCTAGGTTATGTAATTTGCTTTGATAAAGTTCTTCCTTCATGATATTTTCTTACTATGTACTTGTACTTGAGGTCAATAGAATTTGTAATGGTAACCCTTCTCTCTATCCTGATACTGGTTATTTGTGTTTCTCTTTCTCCTCTATCTCTGTCTCTATAAAATCTCTTTCTCTCTCTACCTATTTCTTGAGCAATCTAATTGCCAATTTTGAAGAACTAGCACAAGCTTTTGATTTTGATTGTTTTCACTATTGTATTCTATTTCATTGGTTTCTCTTATCTTTATTACATTCAATCTTCTATTTATATTGGTTTTACTTTTTACCCCATAGGTTTTTGATGTATAATTTCGGAGCATTGATTATAGACTTTTGTTTTCCTATACCAGAATTTATGCTGTACATTCCCCTCTAATCACTTGTTTAGCTACATTGCACATGTGTGGATATGTTATATGAGTATTTTTATTATCATTTAATTTAAAATAATATCTTTTGCCTTTTATCTTTTATCCATGTGATTAGTTAGGGGTATTTCATTAAATTTGCATAATATGTGTGATGTTCCTAAATATTTGATATTTGTCTATTTCAAATTTAATTACTTTATGTTCAGAGAACACATTATGTATAATTTTAGTCCTGTTAGATTTATTGAGACATATTATGATCCGGAATATAGTCTACCTTGGCAGACAATGTTTGTGCATTTGAAAAGAAGATTTATTTTGCAGTTGGTCAATGTAGACTTTTGTAAATATCGATTATGTCATGATAGTTGAAAATGATTTAAATCCTAGAAGTCTTTATTGATTTTCATCTAGGTTTTTTAATGATTATTGAGATATGGGTGTGAAATTTTCCATTATAATTGGGTAATTGATGATTTTTATGGTTTAATTTTTGTAATAAACACCATATCTTATAACAGTTTTAAATTTAAAGAAAAATTGTGAAATAGTACAGAGTTCCCACATACTTTACATCTAGTTTAGTTTCTTCTTTTATTAACATCTTAATTTAGTATATGTTTGTTAAAATTAATGAACTTATATTGATATATTATTATTAATTAGTTATACTTTATTCAGATTTCCTTAGTCTTTACCTAATATATTTTTTGTGTTTCAGAATCCCATCCAGGATATCACATGGCATTTAGTCATTATTTCCCCTTATGCTCCCTTGGACTATGACATATTCTCAGATTTCTTTGTTTTTGATGACCTTGAGAGTTTTGAGGAATACTGGTCAGGTATTTTATAGAATGGTCATAAATTTAGATTTGTTTCTAGATACTTTAGATATCATATATTTTATATATTTGTGTGTATATACATATATATATATATACACATACGCAAGTAAGTATATATTTATATAAATATATATAGAGAAAATGGATGTGTGTGTATTTAAAATTCATGGTCCTAAATTTAAAATCTAAAAGTACAAGTTTCCTAGCAAAATAAAGAAAAAAAATTGTGATATTGTGTAGGCAATAGTCTATACAGCAGACAAAAATACAAACCATAAAGGCCCTGGGGTCACTGGTTGGATCCAGGTTCCTTTCTCTGGGACCTCTGGCCTAAAAGACAGAATATTTTTATATTAGAATCTTAGTACCTGGTGTCTCCTGTGCTGTGACTGCAGCTTCTGTCAGAGTGAACCTGCAAAATACTAGGGTAGGGCTTCACTCTGCTGACTGCAGTTCTGGGTTTTGTTTCTTATCCAATTCCTGCCTGCTAGATTTCTGTTATAGTAGTTTTAATTGATTTTATAATTAATGCAAAAAGCCTGAACCATAAAAGAAAAAAAATATATATTAGAAGTTATCAAAATGTAAAACTTACTCATTTATAGTAGTTTTAATTAATTTTATAGTTGTTTTCAGCATAATATTAAGAAGTAACCATTCTTGGGTCAGAGCCAATGCAAAGCTATTACTCCCACCCACTCCCCTTCCAGAGAATTAACCAATTTGGCATTTGGTGATGTTTAGGAAATTTACTTAAATTTGGTGATGTCACAGCAAAGGCATTACCTCATTCATGCTTTCACTCTCTCACCAGTAGTCCTCCACTCCACATCACTCACTTGGTCCTATTATGTCGCCATCCCCATCCACCCCAAACACATCATGGAAGAGTATGCCAGCCTCAGGCTCATGGCTTCCTCCAAGGAGAGAAGCCCTACAGACCAATTTTTTTTTTTTTTTAAGTTTTAGCTCTCAGAGTTTACTGTATACTTCCTCCCAGCCACCTTGAAAGTGAGAAAACAACATATTTTTCATCTAGATACAGATATTTCTCTAGAAATTGGAGATGTACAACTTAATTAGACAGTCTTTTTTTCCTGGATTAAATTTGGAAATTTATTAATCTCATATGGGCATAACAAATTCTGCCCCTGTGTCTTCCTTGGTATCTCCAATTTTTCGGTAGACATGTCTTGTTTTTGATGACCTTGAGAGTTCTGAGGAATACAGTCCCTATATACTCTTCATATTATCCTCCTCTGCAGAAGAGTAGAGATTGCTTCTGTGGTATAAACTCACTTGTTATTTTAATATTTTCAGTGATATCTACAGCTGGCTTAAATGTTCCATTATGCTCAGGGAAAATAACACTATTTAACTATTAAGTGCATAATTTTTTTCCACCTCTTGTTAATGAAGTAGTTTTAATTTTTTCCCTAAGTCACAACTCACAACTCACTTCCAGCTTATTTATCTGCTTTCCACTCTTCTTTTATGTATCCTCTGCTTTTACAATAGATCAGCTCAATCATGTTATTCCCAATTTCTAGCCAATAGAAATCTATTTTTACTGGTGTATCTTCATTTATAATTAGTTTGCATAAGGTATGTTCTATACAGAGAAATGAGAATTTATAATTGAGACCCTTTATCCACTTGGTATGTAACCTTGATTTGAGTTAGTCAGCAGTTCATGATATTTAAACATACCTTAAGTGCTCATGCCTTACCTCTGATGTCAAAATAAATGCTAGGTCAGTAATGGAGGCCTTTGCATCAGCATGCTGACAGTTGCTTTATTGATATCTAAAGTTTTCTAGACCATGCTTTTGCAAAATCATGCTTAGAAATATTAGGATTATATTATGATAATCATTTTGTCATTGTCCTTTTCAATTGAAGATGGAATGTCTGCTAACACTCTCATAGTAGCTACTCTTTACAATGACGCACTACAGTTTAATGAGTTTTAGTCTCAATTCACTGAAACACCAAATTATGATCAACTATAATAATATATAAAAATATGCATTTTGAAAGTAAAAATAATTTTTAAACAACTGAGGAAGTGTTCAGACACAATTACTGAATGAACACTATGGCAAGTCAATCAGTATTTATCTCAGGCTACAGATCTACCAACTATTCTATTAAAAAGCATTAGTGACTGTCTTATCCGCATTAATATCAGTGTATTCAAGCTTAATGAGAACACAATAAGAAGCCTTAAATGTTCTCTAACTGAATAAAGGTTGAAATGAGCAGATGATATGAATGGTAGCTATTAGGAAACCTTTCCATCAACAATATCACTTGTCTGAATTGTCTGCTCATTACCTGCGAAATAATATTAAGTTGAATGCTTAATATGAAAATGAGAAATAATGACCTCATAATGTTTAAATCATACAAACAAATAGAACTTTGTCTTCTGTGTTATGAGTCTTACTATTATTTGTTACACACTATTATGAGCTCTTAGAGTATACGTGCCATTAAGGTGATTTACATTAGAGAGTGTTTCAGTGAGAAAATACTCAAGCTATAATAAAATATGCTTTGCATTGTTTTTCTACAAATACATAGAAAAGTAAATTATGAAGTGATGCCTGTCTCATGATTCTCTTAAATTCTCTGAGAAAGCATGAGATTTTTTCAAGAGACCTTTGTTTTTATGCTTGCTATTAAATGCTAATAATATTGTGTGGAATACATTCTTGTCCCTTTTCATTCTAATCATAACAATCTCTCTACCAAATTTTATCTGGGAAAAGAAACAAGAAAGCCTCAATTACTGCCAATGTATCCATCTTGCTTGTCCTCTCTTCTGAGTAATGGACTTCATTTCTCATTGCCCATAGGCTTTTTCATCTGCATGGCTATAGACATCTCAGATTACCAAGTCAACTTGACATCTTTTTTCCTCTACCTACACAACCTAAATCAAATCATTTTCCTCCTTGTTATCCTATTTTAGTGAATGTCACCAGAATTCTCCCTGTCACTCAATTATCAATCTGGAAGTTATCCCTGACTTCTTCTCTTTCATGTTCAATTAGTAACATTTTGTCATGTTATTGCTTTAATCTCTCTGAATTATCTTTCCTTTTTCCTATTTCCACCACCATTGTCATGGTCCAGCTCTCTATCCTTCATCACTTGGATTAGCCCAATTGAAAGGAAACTGTAACTATGCCAGTTCATTCATTTATACACCACATATTCATTGAGCACCCTCTCTTTTTCAGATTCTGAATAAAGTCTGAGAATAAAACAATGAAACCAACCTTGTATCTATTTCACCTGGAGTTTTCTAGGTGAAAACAATAACTAAAATATACTGTCCACACAATAGAAACCAGGCATTTTAGATTTAGTATCACTAATCATCACAGTGATTCTACTAGGTAGACATTATTATTAATCCCTTTCTAAGGGCAGATTAAGTAACATGCTCTGTTTTAGAGATAACATTAAAACCCTTGTCTGGCTCCAGTGCTTTATGCTTTTCCATTACATCTCCTCAGCTCAATTTGCAATGCTTTTTCATGTCTTTATACTTTTGAATAAGCCATTCAGGCAGCCTGGAATACTTTTCATCCCATCGGTCACCTCATGAACTCTGATTTTTCTTTCAAAGGCCAATCTATGTGTCATGTCCTCTAATTAGTCTCCCATGATTGCCCCAGGAAAATTTACACAAATTCTTCTAAGTGTGCCCTAGCAGCTTGAGCTTATATTCAAAAGAAAACATATCCATTTCATTGCAATTATGTTTCTGTTTGTCTCACTCTCGATACCGTGAATTTAGGGAAAGCAGAGCCATTTACACATTTAACCCAGCATTCCTATCTGCTAGTGTAGAGTGAATCCTTAATAAATGCTTTCAACAGAGTTTGAGCCAAATGAAGCAGTTTTCAAATGCCCATGATCTACTTTTTTGCTCACTGCATTGTGTCTTTCCAATCCCCTCTCCTGCCCCTCTCTGTTCAGCTCACTAAGCCCAGACCCATCGGCCCTCTCACTTTCTTTGATCACGCGTAGCCACTTCTTCCTCACTCATGGCCATAGCACTGGCTTTTCTCACTGCCTAGAATATCTTTTTATTATTTTTCTTGCATATTTTCCTTTCAGGTATATTCACATGCCACCCTACCAGAAAAACTTCCCTGAAAATCCTATATTATAATCCTATATCATTGTGGTCCAGTCTGTCCCTTTTGCTCCTACCTTGCTATAAGTTTATTCCAACCACTTACTATTATCTGGCATGGCATATATTTATTTTTTGATGTATTCTCTGCCTTTTCAACTAGAATGTAAGTCTCATGAGGTAGGGACATTGCTTCTTTGATCCACTGATTGTCTCTAAAGTCTGGAATAGAGTCTGGCACAGAGCAGGCCCACAGTAATATTTGTTCAATGAATGTTGAAGAAATACAAATGATATTCAGGCAGTGAAGATACATTTTCCATGCACAACTTATGTGGAGGGCTCCCTGCCTTCATCTGTTGACACTGTAGAGCTCTCGATGTCCAGTCAGCCTTCACAGATATTCCAGTGTTTGCTCTTTGTGTTTCATCCACTCCTGAGTGAAAAGACTCTTCCTAGAGGGGTGTACTCAGTTGCGAGGTCCAGGAAGGCTTGCTTTCAAGACCAAGTGTGTGCATTGTATCAGGGGCTGTAAGAGCCAACTTTTTTCCAAAGACTTACTCAGTGGGAATTTCAGATGAGGTGAAAATTAAATAAAGTCCACTGAAGAAGCAGCTAAAGGAGAAGTGAAAAATGTTCTTCGTATTAACCAGATATCACACCAGAAGTAGTATTAAATTGAGAGAAAGATGTGGGAGGAAGACTCATGGGCTTTATGCTGCCCTCTGGATCTTGCTGATCTTCCTATAAAACACTGATCTCAGACTGCAATTCTAAAGCCCTTTAAAGTGCAAACATTGTAGGATTCAAAGGACATCAGCAGTGCTTTTTTCATCTATGTGCGTGACCGGAGCTTTGACATAGCCTTTCACCAAAGAACTCTGTAACTCTAAATGCCACAGCATTTATTATCTGCAATCAGACTGGATACTATCATATACAGCCATCGTGCTTTTTGTTACATTTTAGCATGTATTTTATTTACTTCACTTGATTTTTCCAGGTGGGAAAAATGTGTCTTGACTCTTTTTTCCAGGTGCCCAACACTCCAACAAATACAGGGACGCTGTAACTCACGCGACTGCTCTCATTTTGTTCCTAATTGTACTTCTGGCATAAAGCTTGGGCAAAAGAATTTATGATTATAAATTTAAGTTTAAAATACAGAATAGTTCAGGGAAAACCCATATGTTACTGTTATAAAGGAAATGTTCATAATAAAACAATCTTTAGTTAGTTCAGTCACCATTCTTGACAAGTATATAAAATTCTTAGTTAAATTATATAATGCAATCATTACTCAGTTGGCTTATTAACAAGTTTTGATGATCCATCATTTATTTATAATTACTTTTCAAGTCAGAATTATTCAGAGATGTCATGACTGGAAGTCACCTGGTAAGTTTCACAAAATAGTCAGCCTTTTCTCTAATCTTTCTAGGAATACAAACCTTTGTCTACACTAGCTCCTAACAAATGTCCTCTGGTACAAAATTATCTCCTTCTTTGAGCAGTGTCTCATCCTGATCCTTCTTCAGGTGCAGGCCTCTACTAATTGCAAGGAATGACCATCAACACAAGTCTTCGCATCTTAGGCAATGTTCTCCATTGATTGTTGTGACACAAATTATACTTTAATTATAGGTTATTATAGTGCTTCTTCCATAGGCTTTTTTGGAGCAACTAAAGAGATAGGTTACTATGTGGCAATACCATTTAATTCACCCCTCTTCTACCAACACTTTGCAGATGAGGTTATTTTTTTAGTTATAAAATGCAGGGTGAGATAAGAGGAGGCTAAAGGAACTTTCTTGTAATAAAATAAATGCAACACATACATTCTGTATAATGGATACAGTGCTGAGAGCAATAATGAATAACCCACCTCTCTAATTCTATCTCAAATGTGTCTCATGGTACAATGTAATACCATGATTAAGATACTTCACTTCAGGAGAAATAAATGTCAGTGATGGTGGTGAGAATACCGGCCTTTTGTCCATGATAGTCTCCCTAGAGTAGAACTCACATGAGGAGGCTTTCCTCTAAAACACAGCATCTCTTTGCAGCCAGAGCTGGAAAGTGCTGATCATGCTGGGCTGCAAAGCATGCATACTGGCTGCTTTCTTCATGTTTTTGAAAGTGCTATTTCTTTTACTCTCCACAAGCAATGAATTCCCTCGACCTGATATAAAGAAAATTTGTGGCTGAAAATGCATGAGTACTAAAAAGAATTGAATAAGACCAACTCTTTTTTTCTGATTTCAAAAGATCCTTTTACATGGCATAAAAATAATGTCTCAGGAATCTATTCTGTTGGTGAAAAGTGGATGCGTTTTTAAATGTTTCAAGACAGCTGTTTCCATCTTTTTTGCTGCTGTTTTTTTTTTTTTTTTTTAAAAAAAAGGCATAATCATGCAGGCCTGATGCAACAGAGGCAAATCAGGTGGGAGTTATCATCACTCTTTCCTCCTTCATTGACCCATTCCTGTTGTACATGCTCACCTGGGTATACTGGGGAAGCAGTTAGAGACCTCAAAAGGACTGAGTTGCAAATAACATATGCAAATTAACCCCTAATGTATTTCTCACCACTGCTCAATCACCCTTGGTGGATCTAGAAATTGACACTTTTATAGAACCAGTTTTATGATTATTTAGGTGAAAGTAAGGAGATCTGGAAATATACCCTGCACTTTCCAGGCTTGCTCACCATTCTTTGCATGATGTTGGATCACATTTGGAAAATATTCTGTAACATAATGGCCATTTTCCATCCACAATGATTAACAAACTTTAAAAATATGGAAAATAGTTGCACAAAAGAAAATATTCACAAAAACAACAACAAAATATTCTATAAACAGTGACACACAAAGAGTGGGGCAGTGTGGCTGGTCTACAATAGGCGCAAGTAGTAAGGGAATGGATTACACATGGAGAATTTATTTATTTTTTATTTTTTATTTTATTTTATTTTATTTTTATTATTATTTTATTTTATTTTTATTATTATTTTTTTTCATTTTTATTATTATTTTATTTTATTTTTATTAGTTTTTTTTTTTGTGTGTGTGTGTGTGTGTGTGTGTATGTGAGTGAATTGATTTGTTTTTTGTTTTTATTTTTTTTTAGCTCCCACCAATAAGTGAGAACATGTGGTATTTCTTTTTCTCTGCCTGACTCGTTTCACTCAGTATTATTCTTTCAAGGTCCATCCATGTTGTTGCAAATGGCAGTATTTCATTCATTTTTATAGCTGAGTAGTATTCCATTGTGTAGATATACCACATTTTCTGTATCCACTCATCCGATGATGGACATTTGGGTTGATTCCAGCTCTTGGCTATTGTGAAGAGTGCTGCAATGAACATTGGGAAACAGGTATACCTTCGACTTGATGTTTTCCATTCCTTTGGGTATATTCCCAGTAGTGGGATAGCTGGATCGTATGGTAGCTCTATCTTCAGCTGTTTGAGGAACCTCCAAACCATTTTCCATAGGGGTTGCACCATTTTGCATTCCCACCAACAATGTATGAGAGTTCCTTTTTCTCCACAACTTCGCCAGCATTTATCGTTCAAAGTCTTTTGGATTTTAGTATCCTCACTGGGGTGAGATGGTATCTCAGTGTGGTTTTGATTTGCATTTCCTGGATGCTGAGTGATGTTGAGCATTTTTTCATATGACTGTTGGCCTTTTGTATATCTTCTTTAGAGAAATGCCTGCTTAGCTCTTTTGCCCATTTTTTGATTGGGTTGCTTGTTTTTTTCTTGTAAAGTTGTTTGAGTTCTTTATATATTCTGGATATTAGTCCTTTGTCGGATGTGTATTTTGCAAATATTTTCTCCCACTCTGTTTGTTGTCTTTTAGCTCTGTTAATTGTTTCTTTTGCTGTGCAGAAGCTTTTTAGTTTGATATAGTCCCATTTGTTTATTTTTCCTTTGGTTGCCCGTGCTTTTGGGGTTGTATTCATGAAGTCTGTGTCCAGCCCTATTTGCTGAAGTGTTTCTCCTATGTTTTCTTTAATAAGTTTTATTGTTTCCGAGTGTATATTTAAATCTTTAATCCATTTTGAGTTGATTTTAGTATATGGTGAGAGGTATGGGTCTAGTTTCATTCTCCTGCATATGGATATCCAGTTCTCCCAGCACCATTTGCTGAAGAGGCAGTCCCGACCCCATTGAATGGGCTTGGTGCCTTTGTCAAAGATCAGATGGCCTTAAGTGTGTGGGTTGATTTCTGGATTCTCTATTCTGTTCCATTGATCAGTGTGTCTGTTTTTATGCCAGTACCATGCTGTTTTGGTTATTATAGCTTTGTAGTATAGTTTAAAGTCAGGTAGTGTTATGCCTCCAGCTTTATTTTTTTTGCTCAGCATTGCTTTGGCTATGTGTGGTCTTTTGTTATTCCATACAAATGTCTGGAGAGTTCTTTCCATTTCTGAGAGAAATGTCATTGGAGAATTTAAAAACAGTAAAACTGACTCATCATATGTTTTTCTTATTATTAGCATGCACCAACAGTTCTAAACAATGCCAGTGATCAAATCTGCCTTCCTCCAAATAATTTAGAGGTGGTGGGGTCTAAGTTGTAAACAATTGGCCATACCCAGAGTGACCTGCTTCCTCTGTTGTGCACCATTCCTGAGAGACCTCTGGTAAACCACCATATAAAGGATTAAGTTATGGGTTAGCTTTGTGTTTCCACTTTCAAACTTTGATTGATTGAGGTTAGTGCTTTTCAAACTTTAATGTGCATACAAATTATCTGTTTTTTATATGAAATTTCTGACTTAGTTGGTTTAGGTGGGAACAAGATTCTGAATTTTTGACAAGCTTCTAGATGCTGCTGCTGCTCCTGCTGGTCCATGGAACACAGTCTGAGTAGCAAGAGTCTAGAAAACATTCACCAGTAACACATAGTTGTAACAACCACTTAAAACTTTCAAAAAGCAATGAAAGAAAATATAGACCCCTATAATTTTAACTTTCTTAACTTTCTGAATAGAAACTTATATTATCTTATTACTAGCTCTTCCAGATCAGCATGCTAATCTAATATTATGTATTGAATTGTATTGAGTAGGAGAATTTTCTTTCCTTTTTATCTTCCTCTTAATTTTATGTATTAATTTTTTTTATATACTCAACCAAAATTATTGAATATATACTATGTTCCAGTCACTATTTTGGGCTCTGAGAGTACATCAGTACAAAAAAGAGATCATATTTCCTGCCTTTATGAATTTTGCATTTTTGGGGGGGGGGTACAAAAAACATTAATCAAGAAAACACAATAAAGGGCCGGCCCTGTGGCTCACTCAGGAGAGTGTGGCACTGGTAGCGCTGAGGCCGCGGGTTCGGATCCTATATGGGGATGGCCGGTGCACTCACAGGCTGAGCATGGTGCGGACAACACCGTGCCGAGGGTTGCAATCCCTTACTGGTCAAAAAAAAAAAAAAAAAAAAAGGAAAAGAAAACATCATAAAGAGCAAATTATGTCATAATTTAGTAGGTAATAAATACTGTTTAGCAATGCAAAGACAGTTTGGAGTTTGGTTGCAATTCCAGTATGGTGGTAGCTAAGTTGGCATTTGAACAAAAGCTAGAAAGAGTTAAGAGAATGGTCATAAGGCCTTCATTTGAAGAGCACGCCATGAAGAGATACCTGAGAGTGCATAGGCCCTGAGATGGGCATGTATCTTGTATATTAAAAAAAAAAAAGGAGGCTCTTGTATCTAGAGCAGAATGAATAACGGGGAAAGAAAACATCAGATCAAAACAGTAATGTGAGGCCAGATCTTGTATGGGCATTTAAGCTGTTTTATGAATTCTGACATGTACTCAGAAAAATACTCATTGAAGGGATTTTAGCTAAATGGTGTTATGGTCGAATACACATTTGAGCACCACTCTGTCAGCTCTTCAGGATGGACTGTTGGGTACGGGGAGGTTTAGAAGGAGGTCATTATGGTGATCCTGGCAAAAGATGACATCATAAGAGGATTCTGGTTGTGTTTCTGGATCTGAGAATGCTTTCTTTGTGTACGAATATTTCTAACATCAAAGATAATATTAGGAAGCTATGCTTTATTTTTGTCATTCAAAGTAAGAGACATTATTGAATGACAAATTTTAAAAGAGCTCACCTCCACCAATGAGAATAAGAAAATAAAAACCAGAAATATTTCTAAAATAAAGAAAACTATATATTGGTGCTTTTAAAAGAATTACACTTTATTAAATATGCAACTTTTAATGAGTGACATTTGCAGCCAATAATGAATGTTTCTATGACATTAATTAAGAAAGCATTCTGAGAGTTCTTCTGTAGGATTTAAAACACTATTTCTATAATTGTGAGAAATACGCAAAAGTAAAATTTGAATCCTGGTTATAAATTTTTAGCTCTGTTATAATATGTAACCCATTTCTCCTTATTCTACCTCAGTTCCTTGTCTACCACACAGGACAAAATGATACTTGTGCTACCAATATTTTGTGAGAAAAAATAGTATTAACAAAATATTACCAGATGTAAATTTATTTTTGGAAGTTAAGAAGAAGAATTTAAATGTAGATTTTTTGATATAGTTAACTGATAATATACATGATCATAATCAATTTTTAAAATACCACTTATTTTTCCATTCAGTGTATTATCCAACATTTATTGAGCATCTGAGATATGCCAGCCATTGCATTGTGTGTATGGGAACAAAAATAAATAACTAATAATTTTTCCAAGGAACTAGCAGATAAAGATAGACAACAAAGAGATATTTACAACAAAGCAATAATAGAAATAGTAATGTTGAGCTTGGTGTGCTGGTAGAATATGTGGCAGTGATACCTAATCAAAGTACATCAGCAAGGAAGACTTATCTGTCTTTAAAGACATATGGGGTCCAGTCAGAGCAGAGAATAAAGGCAAGGTATAGTCAGGGCATTCCAAGCTGAACAAGCAGCCTGGATGATGGTGTTAAAGCTTGCGAGGTCAATGGACACTCTAAAGTGTAAAGAGGAGGAGTATTTGGATGAGTATGAAACTGGAAAGGTGGGGAAAAGCCTGTTTTAATGCTTTTATATGGGATCCTAAGAATCTTGAGCTTCCTATAAAATAATGAAGAGACACTGCAACATGAGGGAGGATTGAGTGGTATGTGAGATTATAGGCAGCGAAACCAGAAAGTGCTGTCAAAATTAAAACAACTAAGAGGGAAGCCTGAACTAAACCATTATGGTGCAGATACAGAGCAATACTGAATTTGAGAGAAGTAGAATTGACAGAAATTAAAGGCCAGATGTGGAAAATAAGGGAGAGGGGGCATAGCACATAAGAATATTTTTGTCTGCAAATAGAAAATATGACTAAAAATTTCTAAAAGAAATAAAGGTTTCTTTTTCTCACATAATATGTCCAGAGGTAAGGATTGCTGAAGGTCAATCATGCCATTAGGGTTCCAACTTCCCCTAGCCTTCTGTTTCATGATCCTTGATGTGTTTCCTTTTTGCTCTTGTTTATGGCCTCACAATCATATGCTCGCTGTATCCTAGGCCTCACATCCACCTTCCAGGCAGAAAGAAAGGGGAAGGAGAAAGGCAACACCTGGAAACACACTTTTCTATCTCAGTGGCCAGAACTGTGTCACATGATAAACTAATATTGAAAGGGAGGCTGGGAAATCAAGCATTTCTAAAACTTGTGTAGCACCTAGAGGAGAGACAGGCAAGAAAGAAATGAATTGGATAGGTTATGGGATTTTCTAATCTATGGTGTCTGTCCCAGAAACATACAGGAAAGTGGATAAGCACTCAAATAGAAGCCTTGAACATGTAAGAAGGAATGATAGGTGAAACACAGATAGAATGATTAGTCTGAATATAACGTGGAACTTGTCCTCCACTGATATAGAAGATGGTAGATGTGGGTGCAGATACAGTCTAAAGCAATTTTAAAAACCTAAACAACTCATTACAATATTAACTGCATTCAGTATCTGCAACATTTTATTGACTATTAGTTCTGTCACTGGTTAGAAAAAGAAATTCAATGCAATGATCACTCCTGGTTCCATCCTTGTGTTTATCTCTTTATGCTTATGGTAAAGGTGTGCTACTCTTAGCATAGAAAACTAAGGTAATATAATTTTTCTCCACCTCAATACATATGTATAGATTGTCCTCATATATTGTACTTGACTTACATAAAATCAACTGTATGCAAATTGTTGCATAGAGCACATAAAATGGATTTAGAGATGTGGAAAATTTTTGCATTACATAAGGAAAACAAAGTCACAAAAGAGTACAAGTCAAATACAATGTGAATCATGTCTCCTGGTGATGTGTAATGTAGTGACTCTCAGAACAACACACAAAGCAGCTTCCCAAAGAAAAAAGACCCTTGCATCTAGTTTCAAAGACCTCTGTGTTTCCTGTTGGCTCAGCTCATGTCGTTTTGGTGTTATTTGTGTTCCTTTCTTTACTGCATGAAAATTAGAACTAGAAATTTATTCAAATACATATAAAGAAAGCATAATAATCCTAATACAATGTTTGTGGGTAACCATGAGTTATTCTAAAGATTTAGAGTCTGTGCTAATTTTTGTAACATAAAAGTGCATTGTGATGTTCCTTATGCATATATGTGTAGGGAGGCATATTTTTGAATTGCACATTTTTGAAAATGTCTTCCAGTCACTCTCACATGTAACTAGTGTTGCTTCTTTTCCAGCACCAAGGAATATTTAGGAAAAGTGAATTCTATTCTGGGCTACAAAGAAACATTAAAATTTCCAAAACCTGAAAGGAACAAGACATAGTCTCTGTACAATGGATTTTTTTTAAAGGTAAATAAATATTGACCTTACATACATATATACCTTTAATTAAAAAAATAAAAATATATAATTAGGGTCTGTAAAACATAACAAGGGGCAGTCATTTGAAAAAAAATGTGTAAAAAATGAAGTGCTGGTCCTGAGGCGTGGAGCTGGGGACCAAACCCTCCACCCTCAACCAGGCACACTGCCAGTGTCATGGGGCCCACCCAGGGTCCTGAGGTATGGAGTCACCAGCATCTAGGCAAGGAGCATGCCAAAAACATCACTTCCATGTGAGTGGCCCACCACAATAACCACAGCTTCCACAAAAGCGGCTAGATGCCACAACCACCATGCAGATGGTCCAGCAGCCACTGGAGTGCTTGGACACAAGGAGAATCACCAGCAGAGATCAAAGAAAAGAAGAGGATGTGTCTCTCCACAAAGCTCATTCCAGAGAGACAGAAGAAGCATCTGCTCTGTGATAATATTGGGGGACCCAAACACACTCAGCACTGGAGAGATCATCTAGGCAACAAATCAACAGAGTAACCATTACTCTTCCAGAAGGAGAGAAGAAATCTAGGGTTATCTGAGGTGGGAGGGGGAAGGGAGAGGGGGATGGAGAAAGATTGGATAAGGGACATAAAGAATAAGTACGATTTGTAACAATATATATGCAGGTAATATTGATTTGATCAACATATGTCAATGATGAACTCCAAAAATATATATAATAAATTATGATTCAATAAAAACTTTTTAAAAAATTGAGTGCAATAGAATCATTATTCCATTCTTATTTTATTATTGCTTTCATATTCCTGATCTTCCATATACTGATAGAAGTAAGTGGATATCACCCACTCTACTTATAAATACATATATCATCTTTATAAGTCAAAAGATTTATCTAGTTACTAAATATGTTAGAAAGTTCATAAGCAATCATTATTATTTTACGTAATTCATTCATTTAAAGAGTTTTAGCTTTGTTTTGGGTTAAGATTCCTGGAAAGAGACCCTGTGATAGAGATTTTTGTGCAGAAAGGTGTTGAGGAGTCATCTCAGGTTCAGTACCTGCAGAGAAAAGAAGGAAGCAAGATTGGGTAGAGAGAGAAATGTGTCTGGGATGTCCCTGCAACAATGGCCTCAGCTGATCCTCTGCAGAACTCTGGAGCTGTGATAGCCTTTCAAAGCTGTCCTGAACTGGGGTGAAGCTATAGGGCCTTTACACCCTCACCTCAACTGATCATTGATCTGGGATGTACAGGGAAAAAGGCGCGACCTTGGGCAAAGTGGTTCTCTTCAGTTAAGGGCTAGTCCTAAGGAGGAAATCAGCTTTGCTGCCACTCTGCCAGCAGTTGAGAGATGAGGACTTTGTTCTGGGGTAGAGTTCTGGGATCTGGGGGATGCACCACAGCATTTATTACAAGAACCTCATTTGTGCTAGAACACTTTTAGGTAATTGGGTAGTGAAAAAGACCGGTGCAGATCTCTGCCCTTATGAAGTTTGCATTCTTAAACACTTTTTACTTACATTAATAAAAATTACCCTTAGCAAGTGCAATTTGTCTTGGGTATTTTTTTTGCATATTACCACCACAGCTTGCTTGCTTAATTAATTAAGGTATTGTATTTGTAGGGCATATCTTTTCTGTTTTTTCCACTTTTACATTCGGGATTATTTTGAAGCCAGTTTATTTGAAACAACAGGAGAGGATTTGATTTTAAATGGATAGCATGTTATAAAGAGCTACTTCATTGTTTAATCTATAGTTTTCCATTATATGAGATCTTATTTATTTGTTTCTTTTTTCTTTGTTGGGTTCTGCTGGTTTATGTAATATTTTTTCTATGTTTATCATATGTAAGACTTAGGAGGTCAAAGTCTTATTCTTAATTCTATTTGTTATTGCCATTAATTTTATAAAATTTATATAAAGCTCACATTTCCTTCATTATCAAGGGAAAATAGAATGCATTAAGTGATTTATGATAGTTCCACTGCTCTTGTCCTTTACTGCCATCTTCCAGTTTTTGATAAATTTATGTATTTTGATAAACCTAGATTATTTTTGTACATTATTAAAAACAAATATCTAATTTTAAATAATTTTTCTCAAATTCTACTTTGTAAACATATTTAAAATTATTTAAATAGTTTTATGTATTTGATTTTTTTATGAGCATCTCCCTGCTTCATACCAGGGAAATGCTCATAAAAAAATCAAATACATAAAACTATTTAAATTGTGTCCATACTGAGGAAAAGAAACTCAGCAAAAGGACACGATCTTCTCATGGAGTTTACAGTCTAATTGATTTTATTGCTTACTTCTGGTCTTTTTATATGTTCAATTTTGCCTTTCTGAATTTAAAGTTTTGATTTATTCCTGGGACAGGTCAATATTTATTTGCCTAGTTTACTTAAGCATTTAAATTTTAAAAACTCTATACTTCTGGGAATTCTCTGTTCCTTTATATGCCAATGACAAACCAGCACATCATAAAATTTTCCAATTACTGTTTTTATTAATAATGCTCTGTAGACTTTCTTTTAACATTTAGAAACAGAGAGGAAGTCTCAGATTAGCTTGATTTTTGCTTCTTGGTTGGTAAACTACAGTTCTTCTTGCTAGAACACTTGCAAGATGTTCTTTTATATTTGAAATGACACAAACATAATGTAGCAAAATCTTTGATCTTCAAGAATAAAGGAATATTTGTAGCCCAAGCTTGTCTTTCAATTTGGGAAAGTTTTTCTTGATTATATCTTTGGTTTCTATTTTTGTTCCTATTATTCTAGTTTCTTTCCTTCACTTTTCATAATAATTATCTCCACTTGTTTTCATTTTTTGTTATTTTCTGTGGCATTTTGAAATAGTTTCTCCCTACATCTTACATGAAATTTTATCCAAAGTTAAGCCTGCTCCTCAGTATCTTGAATATAAATTTTATTTTGCTCTTCCATTTTTAGTGTTTCACATTTTTTTTCTTTTTTAAAAAAGTGTTTATTTCTCATTTTTGCATTTCAGCCTATTCATTTAATATGGCTACTCTCATCTTGTTTGAGAGAATTTTATCTAAGATTTTGGTGGACACAAATAAGTGTCTACTAGAACTTTCATCTGCTTCTTGCAGAAAAAGAAATTACATAAATATGCTCTTTTTTATGTATCAACACATTGTTTTATTTTCTTTATGTTGTACACTTTGGGGGGAGGCCTGAAATTTTTGTTTGTTTGTTTTGTTTTGTATTGTTAGTCATTGTGAATGGAGAAGGATCTATTAGAATGTTGCTTTGCTTCCCACGGATTTGTCACTCCTCTTCCCCTGGGTGACAGAGCCACAAAAGGATTACACAAAGCCCATCTCTTCTGAGCAGAGAGAAGCCCCAAAGGGGTTAATCTCCCAAAACCCTCAAGAGTGAGGCATTCCTTCATTGGGAAATTAACCACGAATTGGGGTTCTCTTCCCACATTTATTCTCCAGACTAGGAAGTTACAGGAAGAGAACATAGGTGGGGTTATAGTTTAACAATATAGGCTGGTAACATTCAGTAAAACAAGGAAAGTGACATTCCATAATGCAATTTGCAAGAGGTTAAGCCAATCCACCAACAAAAGCTTGATCTTAGCAAACATTCTTTCTCCCAACAGCAGCTTCCCAGTATCTTTACATATCAATCAATAACTCATTGTTCCTTAGCCAGCAACCTTGCTGTGTTACAATTCTTTATCTTACAACAGAGACTATAGCCTGGGGAAAATTTCCTGTCTTTTGCAAGGTCAACATTTCCTATGTACTTTTAAGAAGTTAGACTAAACCTGAAACTGCAAGGCTTTGGAAAACCAGGCCCTGTGAAATACATTTGCTTTATGTATACTCCATATCAAAATTTAATGGCTTTCAATTTCCAGTGATAACATCTATTCATCTACCACAGTCAAGTATTTTCTGGCTAAACTATAGAATTGCTAAAGATACAGTTTATAGTTCTCTATGAAGATAGAGGAATGCTTTCCCTGTACCTATCCTGGTTTCAATGCATTTCTCTAAGCAAGGTGGAATTCCAGGGAGTGATGCTTGGAGTTGTTATGAAGTGAATAGATGGATGTTTAGGGGGAGCAATGACTGAACTGGGTTGTCATCATCACTTACTCAAACAGACAGAAAGAAGAGAATGCCTGTATTCCAAAGATGAATCAAGACACTGGGCATATTAAAGTCTGCTTTCCATTTTTAGTGTTAATTTTTTTTTCTGATGTAGGAATTGAAGTGTGTAGTAGAAATTCAAAATATATTATTCTCATTGTATCATATTCAAAATATAATTAATGAAATTTCTTCACAGATTTTGACATGGGTTTTTAATTTTTATTTAACAGTTCCTAAAATTTTTCCCCAGATTTTTATTTTTTTGGTATATATTAATTAACTTTTCAATGGTTAAGTTTGGATAAGAAAACACTTTATTTCTATACTGTCATCATGCTAACTTGAGTACTATGAAATTCTTTGAAAAAAAGTTTTATCTCCAAATTTATCCCTTGTATAAAAGTACTTTTAGGTGTAGCTTTTTAGCACTGCAAAACACTTTAAATCATCTTCTACAATCTCCTTGTTAAAATAAGTTTTTGTGGAAGATGAAATAGAAATAGATTAAATTATTTTGCCGGGGTTATTAGGCTAAAAGGAAATACAGGAAGACTTATAGTGAAGTCATCTATCTCAGTTATCTTCCCAGCATTCTATATTTTTCTCCTAAACAAGATGCATCCATAGAAATATTGAAGTAATATTTTAAGTTGTGTCACTTTAGATCACAAATATCAGTGTTCTAGACAGTACTTGTCACATGAAGACTATAGTTTATCTTTAATTTAGATGTACTTTTTATGGAACACACATAACTATTTCATCAGAACTTCCAGATGACCATATTACATATTCAGTATTAGAAATTTGTAAAGAGCTCACATGGTTTTATATTTCATATGATTTTTTTTTATTACAGAAAAGTATGGCATAGTAACCAATATAGGTCAATTAAATTGAGTTAATTTTCATATAATGTGTGCTTTCTAAATTCTGTCATTTAATTTTACTCTACTTCTAAATTCCTTCAAACTCTTGATGTCTGATCTTAGTTTTTGATCTTCTTTTCACATGACTTGCTCTAGTGATTAACATTTACCGGACTTTGTAATTTCATATGATAATAGGGACCCAATAAATGAAAACAAGTGATCATAATGACTATTACATTCTCATAGTTTTCTATTATCTGGGTAGTAGATAGAGTTTGTAAGGAGACAAAAGACAAATGAAGAAAAAGAAAGAAAACATGACACTATATTTTATCTATCTAGGAAATAAGAGAGATACAAATTCTGTAAAAAAAAATTTTCAAGACCATACATAGGTCATCTTCAATTGAGAGGCAGTCTTTTAATTGTAAGGATGAGATTCCAAAGCTAATTTTATAGCAAGCCATCTTTAAAGTGGAATAATGTAAGCCGAAGCCTCTAAACTTTAGATATGAGTGTTTTTGACTGGTTAAATTAATTTTTGCATTAATTTGGGTTTAGACTATCCAAAGGGTGATAGCCAGTGGTGTCAACAGAAATACATAATATTGCTATAATTTTTTCTTTAAAATATTGAGGGAAAGGATAGAATGTATATCTATGATTAATTTCTAAGGAGACAGAACAAATTTTTCTTCATTTGTTTAATTTGCGTAGCCGACAATGTGTTTCTCATTAGGCAGACATTTGCATCAATATTAGAGCATCTGTCCATACAGAACGGAATTTGTTGGACAGTCAATGCTTAAGTAATTGTGTTTAGTTAACAGAAGTTATATGTGTAAATAAATGAATAATAATAATATCACTAAATAAAACACTCCAAACACAACACTAGGGTGAACAAATTCCCACATGCATTTACTTAGTATTTTGGTCCATAAAATTACTTAATTTTCATTAATCATATACTATAATCATAGACACATCTGCATGCAAGAGAGTAGATGATGTTAAAATTCAATTGTGTATACATAACTATATTAATATTTCAGAAGATCTCTTTGTTTAATTGAAAGTAGTCAAAAGACAAATGTGGTTGATTGGCATTTTTGTTCATGACCCAATCTAATCATTCTTGTAATTCTGTTCTTTCTTTAAAATATGTTGTGCTTTTTTATGTGCTTCTTATTTTTCATTTCCCCTGCAACAACTCTCGTTGAGGCTCTGATGACTTAATACCCCAACGCTTGTCAAATTTTTACCCTTCCTCCTGACTCTCAATTCTCTCCACTTTGTACAGTGCCAAATGTTTCACTTTTCTCAAGGTATTTTGATTATTTTCTGTCCTACTTGAAAGCTTTCTGTAACTCTCCTTTCCCTTAACATAAATTTAGTTCCTTATCCTGATGGAGTTTCTTTCTCTTTCTTTTGTTGATCTATTGCTGATAGGGTAGTAATTCAATCTCTTTCTAATATAAATAATTCAGATTTTCCCCAACATGATTAATGAAATCAGGCTGCTTATTCCCTTCTCCGTTTTCTGTCACCTCTAGGAGTACTCCCTCTCCTTTTCCCAATGGATATTAAGCATTGTTATCTGACTTGAATATCTCCCCATTTTCCTTCTCCTCACAGTATCCCTTTGGATCAGTTGACATTTTACCTCTTGTGATCCCATTTATATGTTAGTTTTACCTTCCTTACCTTTTAAAAATGTTTTATTGCCAATGAACATATTTTAGTGTCACCTATTATACACTGTACTAAATTATAATGAATTGTATCATTCTATTTTCTCCTCAAGCAAAACAAATTTCTAGCAGACAAGGATTATAGGTAATATTATTTATATCTTCTAGTGTTGAACATTAGATTTTATATACAGTAGTTTTCTCAATAAATATATATTATATAAAATCATACATTAATGTGTTTCTCAATTATATTTATAAATATATAATCATTAGAAAATTTGTAATTAAAATATTTAAATAAGAAAATATTTTAATAACATTGTATATTAAAAAATAATATATTATTAAACAATTTCTAATTGCTGCTGTTGTATATGATAGCATAATGTTAGCTGCTGAAACAGACTCCCAATTTTAGAAGTGTAACACAGTACAATTTTATTCCTTGTCCACGCATCATTCCAATGCAGTGTTATTCATAATCTAGAGATGAGCTGGAATGTCGAACGCCTTTGCTCCATGAAGTTTTGCAGTGACCCATGGTGACCAATAATGCCATTTCAAACACAAGACTTCTAAAGTTTTGTAGGGCATTTAGTGTTGCTATTGGAAAAGAAGAGAGAATGGAAGAACAGAAGTTGGAGGAGATCATTAGGAGTCAGGCCGAGAAGGAGTGCACAGAATTTCTGCTCACATCACATTTCCTCATGCTCAGTCACCTGGCTACACCTAACTGCAGTGGGGCCTGAGAAATGTACTTTCTTTCTTGTCATTCACCTCCAGAAAAAACTCTGCACTTACATAACAAAGAACCCAGACTTTTGACAGATATCTCCTTTGTCTGCTGCAGCATCCATCTAGAATTTATATTAAAATAATATATATTTAAATATCTGGGAATAATGAACTATTCCAAAATTAGGATTTTTTTTTTTTTTTAAACAATGCCAGATACATCAACCTTGTACTAAGACAGGGTATTCCTCTGCTCTGGTTTTTGCAAGAAAACCTGAGGCATTGTTTTTGTTCTGTTTTATTAGTTTCTCAAATTACTACATTATTATGAACCTTTGGTTTGTAAGAAATATTTTATCTTTAATACCCCAAGAATTATGTAGTTACGAGTATCTGAAACCTGTTTTACAAATTTAAAATAGGGTGGAGCAGTTCTGTGAACTTTTGCTAAAATAGATTTATGTTCAAAAATAGGTTTATGTTCAAGCATATTTGGTTACTGAAGGGTATGAAATGCATAACCTGTCACTTGGGTTTAGTCCAGCCATCTAGGAATCAGAATGAATGCTCCCTAAATATCCAACTCCTTTTTATTCTCATTGAGATTTCATTTATTAGCCCCTCAGGAAATTACTTTCCTGTCTAACTCTGGCTTCTTAAGCTCTGCTAAAATTAAAATAGTACATGGTTTCTTCAAAACAGGAAGTTCAAAGTATATATACAACTAACACCAAAGACAAACTTAATTTGCTTTTACAAAGGTAATTTGATATACTTGACAAATAGAGTGAGATACATTTTATTTTACTAGGCTTTTGACTTGTTAAAACTCACCAGACACAGCCTCATTCAACAACAAAGGAGAACTTCGACTTGATATGCAACACTGTCCTCCAAACACAATTAGAGATAACTGATGAACAAGCTTGACATTCATACTTGACAATAAACATGTGTACCTTATTCGAATCTTCTAAATAACTGGGATACTCAAATCTGAGAATGAAATTTTTTGAGTCTAAATTAAAACGAAGAAGATTATATCAGGTGGCTTTGAGTGGAGTTTGTCTATAATCAGAAGAAAAATGAAGAATATTTAATGATGTTTTGAGATACTGCTAGCTACATACAATTTTTTTGTATAAAATTACATGATTATGCATAACAGGCTAAAAATTATAATGGTTAGATTTAAGTTCAGGACTGAATAATAACAATTTTACTTCATTTACTTTCTAAATCAGAAAAATGTGTCTAAATCCACAGTTCCATAGGATCAAATATGTTGTTCAAATCCTGGCTCTACAAGTTAGAGGTTGTATGTTTTTTAGTGAAGTTACTTAAACTTTCTGTACTTCAGGTTTCCTAATCTGGACGGTAGAAATAACATTTGTATTCTCTCATAGGTTTACTATGTGAATAAACTAATTAAAATGTATGCAGTGTTCTGAATGGTACCTGTTTCATAATACATGCTCTATTAATGTTAAATGACACTGTTTCTAAATTTTCCATAATATAAGGCATGTTTTATTCTTACTTCCTGGACAGGGAATTAATTGGCCTTCTTTTTAAGCTGGGATTTATGTCCCCTTTGTTCTTTAATTTACAGGTATTGACCCTCAACAGTGATGGGTAATACATGGGTAAGTTCATTCGTAGGCTAGACCTAGTGCTAGAATGAGGATTAGGATAAGTGCTATGATAAGTAGTAGTTTGAGGCTGTTCGTTTGGGTGGCTCATGGGAGAGGTCGTAGGAGGGCAATTTCTAGGTCGAATAGTAGGAATGTAATGGCTACCAGGAAAAATTTTATGGAGAATGGAAGGCGGGCAGATTGGGTTGAACTCACATTCAGATGGGCTTGATTTTTCTGCATAGATGTTTAGTTGCGGGAGTCAAAAGGCAATGGTAACGAGCAGGAGTGCTAGCACTATGCTGGTTGAGAGAGTTAATATTAGTTTAATTTTTCTTTTCTGGGTTGTAACCAGAGCTAATTGATTGGAAGTCAATTGTACTAGCTGATACTGAAAGAATAGGATCCTGATCAATAAATGGAGACATATAAGAACAGTCAGACTACATCTACAAAGTGTCAGTATCAGGCTGTGGCTTCAAAGCCAAAGTGGTGGTTGGACGCAAAGAGAAATTTTAGTTGGCATAAAAAAGAAAACTGTGAGAAAGGTGGAGCCAATAATTACATGCAGGCCACGGAAGCCTGTTGCTATAAAGAATGTTGATCCATATACACCGTCGGAAATAGTGAAGGATGTTTCAAAGTATTCTGAGGCCTGGAGGAGTGTAAAGTAAATGCCTTGAGAGATTGTGATGAAGAGGGCTTGGAGTATATGTTTACGGTTTCCTTCCATGAGGCTGTGGTGGGCTCAGGTAATGGATACTGCAGAGGCTAATAGGACTGATGTGTTGAGTAGTGGGACTTCCATAGGGTTGAGGGGGTTGATGCCCGTTGGTGGTCAGCATCCTCCTAGTTCGGGAGATGGGGTTAGGCTTGAGTGGTAAAAGGCTCAGAAGAATCCGGCGAAGAAGATTTCAGGTACAATAAATAGGACTATTCCGTATCACAGGCCCATTGGTTAGTAGGCCTAGGATTAGTAGAGTGTTAGAGTTAAAGTGGAATCATATTGCTAGACCAGATGTTATGAGTAGGGCGGACAGGGCTCCTGTGAGTGGTCAGGGACTAGGGTTTACTATGTGGTAGGCATGAGTTTGGTGAGTCATTAGGTATCGTCATGTAGGTAGAGGCTCACTAGGAGGGTGAATACATAGGCTTGAATTAGGGCTAGGGCAAGTTCAAGGGCAGTGAGTAGAATGAGGATGATGAAGGTGGCTGAGGCTGCTTGGGGGCTTAAGGTTGTTAGCATTAGTGTGGCACTTCTGATGAGGTGCATGAGCAGGTGGCCAGCTGTGATGCTGGCTGTTAATCATACGGCCAGGGTTACGGGCTGGATGAAAAGGCTGATGGTCTCGATGATTACAAGTATTGGGATGAGAGGGGTGGGTGTTCCTTGTGGTAGGAAGTGGGCTAGGGATGATTTCGTTTTGTGGTGAAGACCTGTAATTACCGTTCCGGCTCATAAGAGGATTGCCATGCCTAGGTTTAGAGATAGTTGGGTGGTTGGTGTAGATGAGTGGGGTAGTAGGCCTAGTAGATTTGTTGAGCCAATAAATAGGATTAGTGAAATTAATATTAGAGATCATGTTTGTCCTTCAGTGTTGTGGATTGTTATTAGTTGTTTTAGGATGAGATGGATCAATCATTTTTGTAGGGAGGTTAAACGGTTGTTGATGAGGCGGGAGGGGGTGGGATATATTATGTTGGGTGGTAGGATAATGAGGATTACGACGGGCATTCCTATTAGTGTAGGGGTAATGAAAGAGGCAGATAGATTTTCATTCTTTTTTTTTTCCTCAGGGGTTTATGTGGTTTTATATTTCAATGATTTTTTCTGCAGGGACAAAGGAGTAGGTAAATTTTGAGAATTTTAGTTGAAGTATGATGAAACGTGTTAAGATTACGGAGGTAATAATCATGAGTCATGTTGAAGTATCTAGTTGTGGCATTTCATTATGAGAAGGCTGATGCTTCCATTCTTTAACTTAAAAAGATTAATGCTGTTTAGCTTCACAATGTGGTTATAGCATTGAGGCTGATCAGTCCTCGAAGTGTTTGACTGGAACTGGTTCAAGTACGATAGGCATGAAGCTGGGGTTTGAACCACAGATTTCTGAGCACTGTCCATAGCACAGGCCTGGTTCTGTGGCTGTTAGGGTTGCTTGATTTAGGCGTCCTGGGGTTGCATCTGTTTTTAGGCCCAGTGAGGGTACGGCTCATGAGTACAGAACGTCTTCAGATGAGATTGGCATAAGGATTGAGATTTCTATTAGGAGTACCACTCAGTTGTCAACTTCTAGGAGCCGGAGTTCCCCTGGTTTTAGGTCCGGGGTGGGGACCACATATGAGTCGAAGTTTAGGTCTTTGTAGTCTGTATACTCCTCGCTTCAGTACCATTGGTGGCCCATGGTTTTGACGGTTGGGGGGGGGGTTGTTAATTTCATCTGTTATATATAGGATTCGTAATGATGGGAGGGAAATTAAAATTAGGATACTAACGGGTAGGATTGTTTATACGGTTTCTACTTCTTGAGCATCTATGGTGTTTGTGTGAGTGAGTTTTGTAATATCAGCGAGATGATGTAGAAGACTAAGGAGCCGATTTGGAATATGATTATTAGGGTGTGGTCGTGGAAGTATAGTAGTTCTTCCATGATAGGGGAGGTGGCCTCTTGAAGGCCTAGCTGCAGTGGGTATGCCATAAAGATATAAAGGGTTTGAACCTATAAATTAACTTTGACAAAGTTATGTAATATTTTTACTAATATCTTGCTTGTTGAGAAAGTTATAGAGGCTGTAGGGTTGGCTTGAAACCATCCTTGGGGGTTCGATTCCTTCCTTTCTCATTAGGCTTTTATGTAGGCAAGTTCTTCAAATGTGTGGTAGACAGGAGGGCAGCCGTGCAGTAGTTCTAGGTTTGTGGTAGGGAGTTCTTCCACTGAGACTCCTCATTTTGAAGCGAAGGCTTCTCAGATCACGAAGATTATTAGTATGACCGCTGTTAGGGAGATGAATGACTCCACGGACGATACTGCGTTTCACGTGGTGTATGCGTCGGGGTAGTCGGAGTATCGTTGTGGTATTCCCGACAGGCCAAGAAAGTGTTGTGGGAAGGATGTTAGGTTTACACCTACGAATATAATTATAAAGTGGATTTTGGCTCAGGTGGAGTCGAGGGTAGAGCCTGAAAACAGAGGGAATCAGTGGAGGAAGCCTCCTATAATGTAGGTAGTGGAAGTGTGCTAGTAGGTGACGTGTGTCGTGCAGGACAAAGTCCAGTGATGAGCTGGCGAACACGACTCCTGTCAGGCCCACCGTAAACAGGAGAATGAAACCAGGGCTCTCAGTCCGGAGGGGACCACTTGATGTTTCCTCCATGCAGCGTGGCCAGTCAGCTGAACACTGTCACACCTGTGGGGATCCGCTCGGGGGTCCACGTCCATTCCTACAGTGAATACGTGGTGGGCTCAGACGTTGAAGCCCAAGAAGCCAATGGGTATCACAGCTCGAACTGTCCTCATGGACCCGAACGGTTCTTTTTTGCCTGAATAATGGGTCACGATATGGGAGAATAAGAAATTCGACTTCGGGGTGTCGGAAAATCGGAATAGGTGTAGGTATAGGAGGGGTACCCTCCTCCTGCAGGGCCGAAGAATGTGGTCTTCAGGTCACGGTCGGTGTGTCAGGAGCGAGGTGACGCCGCTGCTGGCACCGGGGGCTGTGGAGAGGAGCAGGGGGACGGCTGCGATCGGGACTGACCACACCAACAGGGGGGGCTACCGAGATATCGCCGGCGGTTTTATGTTGATAATGGCAGTAATGAAGTTAATTGCCCCCAGGATAGAGGAGACACCTGCCAGGTGCAGGGAGAAAACCGTCAGATCTCTAGAGGCCCCGCGAGAGGCGGGTTCCCGGCTAAAGGTGGGCGGAAGGTTCAACCGTCGCGGCCTCCACCGTTGAAGAGGCGAGTAGGAGCAGGAACGACGCGGGAGGAGTCAGAGCTTATGTTATTCACTCCGGGGCGCCATGTCTGGGGCTCCGATCACGGCGGGAACTAGTCAGTTGACGAAGCCTCCGATTACAGTGCGCATGACCATGAAGAAGATCGTTACGAACCCCCGGGCGGCCATGATGACGTCCTAGATCTGGTCGCCGCCCGGGAGGGCTCCGGGCTGGCCGGGCTCGGCTCGGAGGAGAAGGCTCGGGGCTGTTCCCACCATCCCGGCTCAGGCGCCGAAGAGGACGTGCAATGTGCCCATGTCTTTGTGACTTGTTGACAATAATCAACGGTTGGTGAACACGGGTTGACACACACCGTATTCCACCCCTGCCTTTATCACTATACCCGTCTCTTTCCTCAAAATATCAGGAATAAAAGATTCTAGTTTAAGTAGGAAATGGTATTTTGATAGGGAAATTTTTAAGAAATCAGTTTATGGAGTAATCTTTTGCCATGTCTACTGAGTGAGTACACAGTCAGGCTTGTTGAAAGAGAACACTAAAACAGTTATTTGGGAACAACAGAAAGGAAGAACAAGAGAAGAAATTCCATGAATTTTTAAGAGCTTCAATGTCCTGGTTCCTAGTTTATATGTGAAGTTTGTTTCTTAGTCCACTTAGTGTTGCTTTAACAGAATACCCGAGACAGGATAATCTATTAAAAAAAAAAAAGAAGTTTAATTTGGCTCACAGTTCTGCAGGCTGGAAAGTTCAAGGTCATGGTGCTGATTTCTGGTGAGGGCTTTTGTGCTGGGTCATCACATGGCAGAAGGTCAAAGGGAAAAAATCAGACACATTCAAAGAGGACAAACACAAAAGGGGTCCTCGCCTGATAACAACTGGCTATTGTAAGACCTAATCCATTCCACTGAGAACTAACTCAGTCTCCTGAGAGTGACAAAAAAGGCACCTAGTCACTCATGAAGATGGAGCTCTTATGATCCAAACACCTCCCATTAGGCCCCACTTGTTTAAGGTTCTGCCTCCTAATACTGCCATATTGGGGATCAAGCCTCAACTTAAGTTTTGGTGGGTAAAAACGTATTTAACCATAGCAGTTGAGTTTCATTTTTCCTTATCCCCCCCCCCCCCCCCCATAACATGACTTGAAAAATAGCTTCCTATAATTTGCAAAGTAAGAGCTCTAACTAAGCTACATCATCCAAAAAGGGTGAGAAAATGGGTTAAATGAAGGTAGAAAGTTTCTTCTCAGAGCATTCAGTAATCTAATATACTTTATAAATCTCAAAAAGGGGTGTTAACCTTGCAACTTATCCCAAACATAATTGTCCATGGAATTTTATTTCCCACTTCAAAAAACATCACCAAAGGAACAATGGTCCTTGGCATGACCACAGTTAACATGGCTATATAAAGAATATATTTGTGACATTTGTTTTTTGACATGACTCAGAGTTATGCTATGGTACTGGACAGACCTAGTTTTAGAATGTCCACTTTGCCTTCTGAGAAAATCTGACTCTAATCCATCCTTTCATGCCTAAGCAATAATGTGTTGGGCCTCAAGACTCCAGCACAAAGAGAGTCAAATCATATACTGGCTGGTGATGAACTGCATAGAAGGCTGCAAAAACTAAATGTTTTGAAATGGAATCCACTCTCTCTGGAATTTGAACTAGAAAGATTCAAAAAGTTGCAGCCACTGGAGTCTTTGCCCGTTGATCTGCAATTACTGGCTTTCTTGTTCCTCTGTCTGCCCTGGAATTGCCCACCCTCCTCAAAGGCCAGTCTCCAACAGTGGAGCTTAGTGCAATGCCCTGCTTTTACAGCTGCATTTGCAACTAGACACTTTCTCTCAAAACGGAATTAGAACTGAGAGAAAGGCAGGCTCCTCATATTGTTGGGCTGTGAATGTGGGCTTAGGAACTCTGCATGAACATATTTCATCATGCAATCAGGAACAGAGAAAACTGGTCTACAGAGAGGGAAAAATAAAAAAAATTTAAAAAACATACAATGAGAAGCAAAGATGAATGTTCAAGGCAAAATACTCCTGGTTCCCTTCTTGAAAACCAGCTCCATATCTGTCCTTGTGGTGTTACCTGTGTATACCTTTAATATTTCTCCTCCTCTTAAAATTAAGCTGTCTTTATATGTTATATGCAATCAAGAATCCTAATATAAAAATTACAGGGATTTTTTTTTTTTGTAGGGAATGGAAGCTATAAACAAGAACAATGTTGGAGATAAAGAGCAGAAAGAAACAGAAAATAATCAGTATCTAGAAGAGTATCCTCAGAGCTGCCTTATTCCACCCAGGATTCCTATTTGCAATTTCCAATCCAGAGGTTTTCCTAAAATACTTGCCACCTTTTTCTTGAGGTAATTTTAGGGAGAAACTGTTTTTCCCAAGGCAAAGAGATTAACTGAAAAGTTTTCAGCCACAGAGAGGTCAAAGAGGACGAAAGCTAGAGTGAGTTGATGTCCTTTCATTTGCCTGCATCCGTCTATTAAATTGGATATATAAACCACAATAACATGCATTACTGATTAGAAATCTCCAAGTAAATATTATTCTCAGACATTCTCTGGGCAAAGCATGTCACAAAATGTAGAGACATTCTTATAAGAAGAAACACTTTCAGATTAAAAGAAACATAAAATGTTATTTCAAATTTAACTCACTAGGGATTCATTGTATATACTTGTCTCCAAGTTTTTTCCTAGTAAAAGTGTAAATAATGCCATCAACTTCCCTTGGGTGTTAGAAAGGAATACAGAATGGAATGTTTCAGAGGGATCTGAATTCCTTTACCAAGAGAATCTATGGTAATAAATAAGTAAAAAATAGAAATTTAAAATTAGTTGTATCTTTTTTTCTCATAAATTTAAACTGTCAGTTATCTGACAAAAGAATAATGCTTTGTATCTGAGGGCACAGATAATTACATCCAATTGTATTAAAACACAGAGCTAATTATATTTCTAATTGTTGCAGTATCTATTTCTCTTCCTCGCGTCAAGTCTATTTTTTCTTTTTCATCACCAGTTTAAAGTTTGCCGAGGAGGAAATATTTCTTTTTTCTTTTTTTTTTTTGGTGAAATTGCTTGAAATAACAGGTGTACATTGAAGCTTGACTTATCTTGGTTGAGATTTTATACAGCATTTTTTTAAAAAAAATCATTGAATCATAACATACATACACATACATACACATAATTGCCGGTGCACAACTCAATGGAGTTTTACAAATTGATCATACTCGTAACCACAGGTCAAATAAAATATAAAAAATTGCTCCCCAAACTCTCTTATTGTCCCCTTTTAGACAAAAATTTGCCCCCTCCGCAGGGTTAACCACTATTCCGACTGTGTTAGTCCGTTTCTGTTACTTATAAAGAAATACACAGAACTGGATAATTTGTAAGAACATGAAATTTATTGCTTACAATTTCGAAGTCTGGGAAGTTCCAATTCCAGGGAACACATCTTGTGAAGGTCTTGGGTGTGGCAACAGTGACCCAGGGTTCTCACATGGCAGAAATGGTAGAACAGAGAGAGAGAACTTCTCATGTGCTTTTCTTTTAAAGTCCTCAGAACCATGCCCCTGACCACCATTATTAATCCAATCACTATGCATGGTCCTACAATCTAATCACCTCTTCAAGGCCCCACCTTTCAATTACCATAATAGGACTTCCCACTGTCAACAGTTACAGTGGGGATTAAGCTTCCAACATAAGAAATTTGGGGGCCACAATTCAATCAGTCCACAGCACTGACTAAACCCCATAGATTAGTTTTGTCTGGTTTGTTGTTATAGAAATGCAGACATACAATGTATACTTCTTTGTGTCTGGTTAATTTCCTTCAATGTTATATTTGTTAGATTCATCCACCTTCTTGTAGGTGGTTGTAGCAGTTCATTCTCATTACAACATAATAGTTCATCAGGTGAATGTTCCACAATTTATTTATACATCTACTGATGATGGGCATCTCCTTTATTCAGGTTTTAAATATACATGATTGTGCAAAAATTTTCATTATTGTCACAAAAGACAGAATCTTGTGGCAGAGGCTGATGACATGACAATGATATCATGAATGTGTTAGCACTTAATTCAGTTACCTCAGTTATTATGGTGGGCTATATTTTATGTAGCAAATCTAATGCCAAGTCCCATAAGCTCATAATGAAAAAGCCCTGGTATTAGTAGTGATAGATATACTTTCAGTAAACTGCACAGCATATCTGCTAGCTTCCAAACTATGTTTCAGTATTTGGATACCCATGAGTTACTATCTTCCTTATGCATCCTTGAACAAACTTCCACTAGTTGAGGTTGACTGTGTGAGTATTCCTTGTTTAACTCAAAGAAGCCAACACAATAAACGTAGTCAAGTTTCATTAATAAAGAGAGGGTGGCTGTTTTTGCGACAGAGACCTGCCTCCGTGCTGAAAGGAAAAATATAGCAAGAATAGCTATTGACTACACTCATTTCAAAAATATTAATTCTAAGGTTTGATGGAGCTGGATGACTCATCCACAAATTTTGAAATATGTAGAAGGGGTGCAAGAGTATAAACCTATTTTTTAGGTCCCTCAGTGATAATATCATATTGACTGTCACCTTTCAAGCTTCTGGCACTGTTACTAATGTTGCTGTTTCTATTGTTTGTCATTGTTGATATTATATTATTGCATTATTATTATTACATTTTTAAATCACTTTTCACATGCCAGGAACAGCACTTTAGATACTTGATTTCAATTGTTAACAAAATCATGAGGTAGGATGGTTATCAGATTTTTACTGTTTTAAATTTTGAACCATATGCTTGTAGAAGGTAAATTAAAATATTTGTAAGTTCAACTCACTATTCAAGAACAATTACTTCTGATTCTTTTTGATACTCCCCTCCTTAATAGTTAAACATCATGTTATTTTAGAAAACTGTATCAAGTGTTGTGATAATTTGTTTATATATAGTGTAGGACATTTTGGCAAACATACTTCTACTTCATTAGACATCCTTTCAAGTCATTTTAGGCACCACAAGTACAAAACTGCCTCAATAATAGAGCTTTAATATTCCTTTTCCCATGGCAATGAAAGGAGTAATATATCACCTGCTCTCATTTGCCATTCTCAGTAATTTAATTTCCTATTCCAACTTAGAATGGTTTAATTTCTTTCTTCATTGATCCCTTGCTCTTAAAGAAAATGGATTTAACTTCACTGGGAGATAGTTTTTATATATTTCAATTGTTGTTTATTAACTATTTACAATTTTAACTTTTTTTCATTCTGAACTCCAAACAAGCTTTTATTTTTTCATATCTTGCACTTATTTTATTTCATAGAACTCATTTCTATTTCATTTTTCTTCTCCACTTTCCTAGTTGAGACAAAATTCGCAGCAAATACACACAACCACAATAACACACATGTAGAGTATTTTATAGTTTTGTCCTGCATCTTAACTCTTATTGAAAGAAACCATTTTTTTTTCATTTTAAGTTGAAAAATCTTTTATTCTTTTCAGTGTATATGTTCAACTTATCAACACTTGACTTTGCTTGTCTTCAAGGTTGGTCTTTCTAAAGGTATAAGATTTGTTTTGATGATAACTAGTTTGCAGTTTTGATTTCTAGATTACTGTATGCCAAACTTAATCATAATGCTGTCAGCTGGTCAAACAGCTCAACTCCGTTTTTCTACCTCACTGATTTTTCCTTCATTCTGTCTTATGTCATCATTCCCTGTAGGGGATTTGACAGACTAATTCCAGAAGTAAGCACTTGCCTAAGCCATTATTTCTGTGTCTGTTTCATGTTGTGCCTTAAATGGTTTTAAATTAATATTCCAATAACTTTTATCAGTTATATTTTTGTGTTTGTATCTTTGCTTGCTCTAATTGTTTAAAATTATTTTGAAAAATTCAAAAATCTTTGGAAAATTTGTTAATAAATTTAAAGTCCTCATCTGACATAATGATGTTGAGGAAAATGATTTTGGGAGTCATTTAAGAGAAGTTTGTGAATTTTAAAAATTAAATTGCATTTACTTTTATAGAACAAATATTAAGGGAAGCATAATCATGCATTTATTGTAATTTTGTGTATATTTTAAATAACATTATAAAATAATATTTACTACTGAATTATGAACAAACTTCTGCCAACATAAGAGCAGCGGGCATTGTAATTTCTCTCTCATTAGATCTTCGAAACTAAAAGGAAGCAAAATTTCCATTTACTGGCTCTTTAGAACATGTGAGTGTTTGTGTCTATATGTGGTACATATGTTAAATTACATTCAAACATGCTAAAGAAACTGAAAGGAAGCTGATAATTCTCCTTACCCTGGTACAGAGAACACAGGCAGATGCTCAGTGTATAGAGATGCTCAGCCAACTGTATGCTCCTGCAGAGAGGATCATAGAGAATAATATATGGTAAGAGGTTTTTGACACAGCAGTGTCATGAGACACTGAGACACGTGAGAGTCCAGTAGCCTAGCAGCCTGTGAGTGGTGGTGAGCTTTATAGCTACACTGGTCCTGAGCGATGATCTAGTGTATACTAAGCTGCCCAGCTCCTCTGAACTCCTGGCCATTCTCTCTAGCCTTTTTATGGGTTCTGCGAACTACCCGATGTCTTCTAATATATCTCTTTCCACTTGGATAACCAGAGTTGGTTTGGGTTGCTTCAACCAAAAACTATAACTGGGAACCCCATTACCTTGCTTCCTACACTGGTAAAAAAGAAAACCTTCTGAATGTTCCTCTTCTTCTCTCTCTTGGGCCATCTTGGCCATGTTAATTTTATCTTTGTCTCTTTGTTCTTACTGCCTGTGCCAGATATTCTAATTATACAGCATATCTCTTTTGTTTTGTTTTGTTTTTAAATTCTCTCTCTTAGTTGCAGGAGCATAATGTTTCTGCCAGGAACACAATATTCACAACAAAGACCAGATTTCTCAGATCTCATTACAGATAAGAGTGGCGTATGACTAAAGTGTGGCCAAAGAGATGTGAATGGAAGTGATGCTTGCAACTTCTGGTTCCTTCCCATGAAATGGAAGAGCTGCCCTTCACTTCCAGTCTTCCCCCTTTCCACTTGCTAAAATGCATGTGTGGTAATGCATCATCTTGGAAATGAGTGTGAACTCAACTTCCTAAGGACAGTGGAGCAACAGGTTCAGAAAGTCTGGGCCCTATTGACTTAACAGAGCAGAGTCACCATACCTTTCCCAGTTTTGAAGTGATAGAGCAATCTCTTTGAGTTAGAATGACACATAATAAATGACACACAACCTCACCAAATTTACATTACCACCTCTCATCTCTGATGAAGACTTTTAGCCTTCCTCTCCAGGTTTTAGGTAAGTAGAGATGTAGTCCTATTTTTTAGTGAAACGAGAAAAATCATTTGCTTGGACAATCATTCACAAGAAGAATCATTTCCTTCATCTTTCTCTTAATCTTCATTTTAATCCACTACCATTATCAAAATCCTTATACTTCATATGCTTCTGAATAGCAGTCTTCAAGTGTCCCAATTCTGCTCTTTCTAATATATTTTTCTTACTGGTAGTCTCAACTTATTGGAAAATGTTGCATAGTTGCTTTATTTTGAAAATTGATTTGTTCTTCAAATACTTTCTGCTGTACCTACACAACAGATCTTGTGCCCATTTCTTTTGTAGTTTTTCATGTGTATTTCCTGATCCTCTTGGCATTATTATATGCATTTCTATGTGTTTTTGTTTGATGTTACCTATATTGTCCTTTTAGAGGATAAGGTTCTAAGTGCAAGGTGTTTAAGATTTTATAAGGTATCAAGAATGGCACAGGAGCTTAAGGGTTCTAACAAACACACATGTATGGCAGATTAATTACTCCCACCCACACCGCCTGTTTTTTTTCCCCCCACCTATTTATTTTGACATTTCCCAAGTATTCTATTTCCTAGAATGAGCAGCAATATAACTATAAGAACACAAATCTCTTTGTGAGGAGAGACTGTGAGTCCACTGATGATTCTAATAGGCTCCTTACTGGCTAAGAATCACTGAGATTGTCTTCTCAAGTCAAGACCACTAGCAGATAATTCTTCCAGATGACCTGTTCCATCCTAAGCTTTTAGCCAGATTAATGATAACTATCCCTAGGCTGAAGGGTTTTATTGCTTAGGTATAAGGCCCACTCATTATTACTGTAATGTGGTGCTGGTGATTTTTCAGTAGTAGGTACATAAATTTACGTTCATGCAGATGGAGGCGATGGTATACACAAATACTCAAATTCCACTGGAAATTAAAAGTCACCTTTTTACCAGGAGACAATCTTATTTAATTCAGGTAAGGAGATTTCCTGAATATTTAAGGGTCGTTATCTAATGAACATTTAGAAATGAAAAGCTCTGACAGTTAAAAAAAAAATCCACAGTTATTTTGTTGACAGTCTCTGGTGAAGTTTGAATGTGGCAGAGAGGATTAATTTTTCAGGATAATGGTTAGCCTGGATAATTCATAATAAGTTTAACAATTCAGGGCTCAAAGCTGTTAAATAATTGCGACTGGATTGCCAATTGGCTTTATTTGAATCCGAAAGGGACCTTTAATGTACTTAATATTTTGCTGAAACATAATTCAGTCTCAATGACTTTGAAAGGGACATTAATAGTTTTCTGAAAATATAACCTTGAAAATTAAATCCATTATATATTTTCAAGATTATGGATGAAACTCCTCTGTCAAATAAGTCATTATATTAGCATAATGAGGTATGAGGGGAGACACAAGTGAGAAACAGTAAGTAAAAGGTACTTTGTACCACAATTTGCCTGCATTTAACCAAAATGACCTTTAAAAGCAGAGCTGAAGGGTCAGGTTTATTATCCCTTTTCCAACCTTCAAGTAATATATTTCTATTTAGCAGAACAATTGGCTGAAAATTGCTGTGGTAGGAATTATGCTGGATTCAGCTCCCTCCCCACCTGCAACATGCAGGCTCTGAGTGGAAGCAACCTCCAAGAACAGCAGTTTACAGTCATCACTTCCCTGAAGCAAGACGCCTGAAGTATACACGGCTATCACCTCCTTCTTAAAAGCAGATATGTCATTAAAAACATATTCTGGAATATATAGATGCCGAAAAGGAAAGTAGCAAAACATGAAAGAAGTAGCATGGTTGTGAATACATCTGTTGGATGAGACCAGAAAACATAAGATTGTCTGATGATATAGCTTTGATTGTGATTTTTAAGTGTTTGCCCAAAGATGATGATGTACACAAACTCACATGAAAAATATTTAATCGAAGGTAATTGGTTAAATTTATCAAGAGCATTTTTCTTTTCTTATTTTCAAACAAGAATTTTTTTTTTCTCCTAATGACCAAGATTCCCTTTGACTTGAGAAATTCTTAGTTCAAAAACAGCTGAGGCAAATAATTCCCAGCAGAGTATCCGACCCAAATACACACAATAGCTGCCCATAGCTGCATGGGCAACTATTTGTTGAGTGAATATTAAATGTATGAGCACCGGTTAACTTGAAAAGCAAGTCCTTGTGCTCCCACATGTCATTGGTTAAACAAATGATTGAAAGAATCCTCTTGGGCAATAATTTAAAATTATTTTTAATGTTTTCTCACTTTATAAAAATGATGTCAAGAGCGCCTTTCTCCCTGTTCGGTAGCTCTGGTGTGTTATGCTTGTCAAAACATCACTTTGCCATGTCAGTGACATTTAGGAGAGGCCAAAATTGAAACTGATTCACTTAATAGTGTTGATGATAGGGATAAAAAAGCTCCAATGAAGTTGTTCCCCTTGCCTTTACTGGCAGCTTTTTCAGATGAGAGGTAGTCACTATGGGAAGCAATATAATCTAATCCCATTGAGAGCTCACCAGCAGGAGAGGCAGGACCCAAGTTGTCATAGATACATTGCGTCAGCATGAGGAGTCACTTTCTCACTTAACAAGTTCAAGAATTAAAATTTGGTCTTGAGGCAGTAGATTAAAAGAGATAACTGCAAATTTTAAAAATACAGTACGAAGTGTGTGAGGATATAAGTAATGCAGAATCTAATAGAATGCAGAATTCAAAGTAGTTGTCACTAGATGCCACTCTTCTCACTAGGTCGTATAACTCAGCAGGTGAATAGCTTCAGGTAAATGGGATGTAATAAAATCGGAGTTATAATTCCATAAGCTATAAAAATGTTTCTATTTATATAACTACAATAGACAATAATGGTAAAATGAATAATATGAAGAGTAAGATTTTAAAATTACATGACGCTTTATATAGGGCTTCTATCCTTTAAATAGTTGTGCGACTATGGCCTCACACTCTATTATAGCTTTGATAAAATAGTCTAATAATTAGTTATTAAACTGTGTAAATAGTTTTAAGTTTTTTTGTTTTTGTTTTTGTTTTTGGGGGGTTTTTTTGACCGGTAAGGGGATCGTAACCCCTGGCTCGGTGTTGTCTGCACCACGCTCAGCCAGTGAGCGCACCAGCCATCTCTATATAGGATCCGAACCTGTGGGCCTTGGCGCTATCAGCTCCACACTCTCCCAAGTGAGCCATGGTGCCGGCCCTTTAAGTTTTTTTTTAAACTTAGATTACTTCTAAGGTGGTCCATACAATGACCCACTCACTCATGCGCACTTCTATGAACTTTCTTCCATGGAAGAGGAAGAGATAGAAGTCAAGACATTGCACATAACTTGTGGCCCTTTTCACCCCTTGAACAACTTGTAATCTGAAGTTATGAGGCTATTTCATTCATGCATGTAAATATTTAGTGTATGTTGAGCACTTTCTGTTCATTAAAAGTAAATAAAAACAGGCAGAAAGTTAGGGGTTGACTCTTGTCTCCTTATATCTTATTTTCTCACATACCTTTAGTATCTCCTACAACTTCCTGCTTTATCTGCCAGTCCCAGAATATGTTATCTATAACGGAAGCTCTTTCTGGGTTTGTTTGTTTTTTTTTAAGTCAAGTTGAAAGCACCAGCTGTTAGATTGGCTGTAATTAACAATAACTATTAAAAACCTAAAAATAATTATGTTTTTCCCGAAGTATAGATTAAACTGAACATTATGCAATCTTGTATTATAAGGCAAGTTAAAATGAAAGACTTGTCTGTTAATTTACATTTGTTTTTTATATAGAATCAATTATTTTACCTAACTGTCTAGAATTATAATAAGAAAAGAAATAAAGTAGGTACATACTTTTGAAAGGATCTATAATCAGAACTAAAATTATATATCTACTAACTCCTTTACAGTTATTAAGCTGATCCAGCATTATACCTGCAGTGGTTCTAAAAGGATATTATTTGCTAGAAATCTAGAAAATTTTTACAGTGAGGTTAATAGAGACTCTTAAATGAATTATATGGTATTTTCTTTTTATTACCCTAAAGATACAGATTTAATAAGGGTTTGCTTCTTTTTGGCTGTGGGGAGGAATATTGACACATGATAATTTATATAGTCATCAAAATAAATCTGGGAAAATCCTGAACTGATCATAACTAGCCCACTTGAAAATATTTTATGTTTAGAAATCTAAAGACCATTCCAATAAAATGTAAAAAAATAAATGCTTACATTATATGAAAGACTTGCTTGAGACTTTATTTGCATAATTCATCAAATGAATTTAACAATTTTTTAACTTTCTTTGTCTATGGATAGTCCAAATATGAATTGTCCAATTTTTACCTTATATGGTAATGAATCAGATCACCCAAGTCTCCAAGGCTAAGTTCATTGCTTTAAGTTCTCTTAAGAAAGAAGTACTTTTCTTTATATTTAATTTACTCTCCCTATTTAATTTTATGATGTTTTGCTGTAAATAGAAAGAAATTCAAATTAAACATACTCAGAAAAAATTATGACATCCATACTAACTGTATTTAAGTTCAAACTAAAACCAGCCTCCATAAAAAAAGTAAAAATGTCTTGGTTCTTATATGCAGTTCCTCACTAACTAAGAATGAAGAAATTATATTCAAAAATCATCAGACGTTTGCCTTGTCTTTGTAAATAGAAAGTTGTATTTTAACAAACAACATATATTACGAACTTTAAAGCTTTAGAACTTTAAAACTTTTAAAAAAGGTATACCAGCCTCAAGGTCAAGCACCCTCTGGTTGGGCGGGCGCCATCTGTCAGAGCCAGAGCCCCACGGAGCCACCACCACCGGGGATGGAGCCTAGGGAGGAAGAACAAGAAACACAAGAAGAGGAACATTTGATGGAAAAAAAGAAAAAGAAAAAGCAGGAAGAAAAGAAAAAGAAAGAAGGTGCTCAGAAAAAGGCTGCTGATCAAAAAACCAAAGTCACCGGAAACCCAACTCCTTGAGTCAGGAGTTGGAGGCCCAACGCTGAGACGGATCAGTGTCTGTGAAGCGCCTGGGCTCCGCTGAGACCACCGTGCCGCTTCCTGTTCCCCGCGGCTTCAGCCACTGCCGCCGCCACTGGAGGAGCAGCCATCTATTGTCTTTCCCCACAGCGAAAGGGCAGAGCTGCTCCAGCTTGGCCCAAAGGGGAGCCCCAGGAGCTGCAGGGAAGTTCCATGGTGGTCTGTGAAACCCTGCCACAATGAATAAACATCAAAGAAAAGACACCGGAAATACGAAAAATCAAGAAAGTACACCACCCAAAGATAATAAATGTCAAGTTCTAGACCCTATCGACAAAAAGAAAAAGAAAACAAGAATCAAAGGCATTGAAGAAAATCTGAGAGAGATATCAGACAACCTTAAGCGCTCAAATATCCAAGTCATGGGTATCCCAGAAGGGAATGAAAAAGAGATCGCATTGAAAACATATTCAACAAAATAGTGGTGGAAAACTTCCCAGATATAGGAAAAATCACAGATCTTCAGATCCAGGAAGTTCAACAATCTCCAAACTTATTCAACCCAAAAAGGTCCTCTCCAAGACATGTTATAGTCAAATTGGCAAAATTCAAAGACAAAGAGAGAATCTTAAGAGCTGCAACAGAGAAGCTTCAAATCACCAATTAGGGTGCCCCAATCAGGCTAACATCAGACTTTTCATCATAAACACTAATAGCCAGAAAGGAATGGGATGATATATTCAAAATACTAAAAGCCAGAGATTGTCAACCAAGAATACTCTACTCTTCAAGGCTATCCTTCCAAAATGAAGGGCAAATAGTATATTTCTCAGACAAACAAAAAATGTGGGAGTTCATCACCACACGACCACCCTTACAAGAAATTCTAAAGGGAGTACTGGGTTTGGTTCCTGAAAAATAACCACCACTCCCATAAAAACCCAAGAAAAATCTAAACCCACTAGTATAATAAAAATGGCATACATGAAGAGAATATAAACAAACAAAAAGGCTGTCTACATCCTAAGGAACCAATAAACACAGAAAACAAACAGTAAATCAGAAAGCAAGGAACAAAAGACATCTAAGACAACCAAACAACAATCAATAAAATGCTAGGAACAAATGAACACTTGTCAATAACAATTCTTAATGTAAAAGGCTTAAATTCCCCAATCAAAAGACACAGACTGGCTG
>NW_007726697.1:473174-485699 GCF_000696425.1 Galeopterus variegatus | reverse complement strand
GTTAATCAGTAATTCTTTAATAACAATCACTTAAGTTATTACTTTTAAGATGTTAAACCCTCCAGGGGATGACATTAACTGACATTACATTCACGAAGGAGATATTCAAATTCCCCAGCCTCTCCACTCCTTTGCAGAGGAACCACACATGTAAATATGTTGGGATTTAATTTGGAGAAGCTTGTTGGTAAAGCACTAACTTTAGAAGTGGAAGGTGTGCATGTGTGTCTGTGTGTGTGTCTGTGTGTGGGTTGTGCTTATGGTGGGTAGAGAGGGAATCTTTACTTTTATTTCATGAAAGTTAACTGGGAATAATGCACAAACATTTTTTCTTCAGCATAGTTCTTACTCTACTAAGCAAAATATTTAAATATATTACAGTTCACCACTATCAATCTATCGATCCTCGTACATCTTCTTGTTCCTGGCATAACGTCTCCATTGTAACCTGCACATACCTGATAATTTCTTAAGAAGAATCCATCCTCTTTCCTAGTCATATAGCAAATATATAGATGAGTTCATACAAGATTTAAAATTATGATCGTTTGTTCTTATTTCCTTATTTTTAAGTACTACTTAATACCACAACTGACCTTTTCTTCCATTTTATCTTGTGTGTCACCAGTCAACTGAGAGTAAGGATTTCAGCCTGAACCTGACATGAACCTACAACTGTGAGAGCCAGAATCACTACGGTATTTCAATGCAGCGTCTTCCACAGTCTTCCTCAGGTGACACTCGACTTTACAGTTTTCTTTTTTTTAACTAGTCTTTATGCATGTTCCCACTTTTCCTAAAATGATAAACACTAAAGTCAACTCAAAATGGATTAAAGAATTAAATATACACCCTGACACAATAAAACTCCCTAAAGAACAGCAAATCAATAAATGTGATATACCATATTAATAAAATCAAACACAAGGACCATATGATCATATCTATAGAGGCTGAAAAAGCATTTGATAAAATTCAACACTCATTTATGACAAAGACCCTCTATAATTTAGGGTCTGGACACAGACTTCATGAATAAGACCCCAAAAGCACGGGCAACCAAAGGAAAAATAAACAAATGGGATTATATCAAACTAAAAACCTTCTGCACAGAAAAGATGCAATTAACAGTGTTAAAAGACAACCAACAGAGTGGGAGAAAATATTTGCAAAATATACATCTGACAAAGGATTAATATCCAGAATATACAAGGAACTCAAACAACTTTACAAGAAAAAAACTAGCAACCCAATTAAAAAATGGGCAAAAGAGCTAAGCAGGCATTTCTCTAAAGATGATATACAAATGGCCAACAGACACATGAAAAAATGTTCAACATCACTCAACATCCAGGAAATGCTAATCAAAACTACACTGAGATACCATCTCACCCCAGTTAGGATGGCTAAAATCCAAAAGACTCTGAATGATAAATGCTGGCGAGGATGAGGAGAAAAAGGAACTCTCATACATTGTTGGTGGGACTGCGAAATGGTGCAGCCTCTATGGAAAATGGTATGGTGGTTTCTCAAACAATTGCAGATAGATCTGCCATTTGACTCAGCTATCCCACTGCTGGGAATATACTCAGAGGAATGGAAATCATCAAGTTTAAGGTATACCTGTTCCCCAACGTTCATCGGGGTTTCGGTAATGGGCCACAATAATCAACCTCATTGTATATCGACAAAATAAAATTAAAATAAATAAATAAATAAATAAAATGGAACTTCTTAAAAAAATAAATAAAATAAAATGATTTTTTTTTAAAAAAGGTATACCATATTTGTATCACAAAAGAAACCATAATAATTAAAAAAAAAAATATATATATATATAAAAGGTATGTTCTCTGGCCATAATGGAATTAAGCTATAAAACAATAATAGAAAACTAACAGGAAAATAGTCAGTAATTTGAAAAGAATTCAATGCACTTATATATAACCCATAAGGTCACAGACTAAATCTCAAAGGAAATAAAGTATTTTAAACTAAACAAAAATGAAAGTGTAACGTCACTATTTGTGGGATGCAAGTAAAGCAATACATGGAGGAAAATTTATAGCATTAAATACTTACATTAGAAAAGAAGATTTTAAAACAATAATCTAAACTTCTACCTTAGATTAAAAGTGAAAAGAAGAGCAAAATAAATCCAGATTCAGTAGAAGAAAGGAAACAATAAAGAGAAGATATCAATGAAATGCAAAACAGACAAACATTTGATGGAAAAAAAAGCCAATGAAATCAAAATCTGCTTATTTGAAAAGGCAGATATAATTGATAAACGTCAAGCAAGACTAAGAAAATAAGAAACACAAATTACTAATATCAACAATGAAAGAAGTGATGTCACAGTAATCCTAAATATACTTAAAGGATAATAAGGGAAAATGTATAACTCCAGGCACACACATTCAGCGGCTTAGATGAAATTGACCCATTTCTTAAAAAAAAAAAATTGACCAAAACTCACCAGAATAAAAGAGAAATTCTATAATTATTATAGAAATTTAATTGTGAAATATTCCTAAAAAGAAATTACCAACCCAAATGATTTAACTGACAAAATCAACCAATCACTTAAAGAAGACATGACATCATTTCTATACAACATCATTATTCGTTAAGGAATGCAAATTAAACCAAGATGAGATATACTACATATCTATTCAAATGGATAAATTAAAAAATCTTGGCTGTATCAAATACTGAAAAGCATGCTGGACAAACAGATTTATCACACATTGACGGTGAGAATTCAAAATGGTACAGTCATTTTAGAAAACAATTTGGCAGTTGCTTAAGCATATGTTTACTATATGACTCAGCGATACCATTCCTAGCTATTTACTCTAGAGGAATAAAAACTTATGTTCACCAAAACCACTGTACATAAATGTCTATAGTAGCTCTATCCATAATTGCACCAAACTGGAAACAACCCAAATGTCTCTCTCAAAGGGTGAATGGGTAAACAAAATGTGTACATCTGTACAAGGGAATACAACACAGCAATTAAAAACAACAGCAACAACAATAAACCCAACGAACTATTGATATATGCAACAACTTGGATAAACCTTAAAGGCATTACATTAATTGGAAGAAGTCAGTTTCAAATGTTTATATAGTGTGTGATGGATTTGATTTGATTTGTATGACACTTTAGGATATATAAAACTACCGTGATGGAGAACATATCAGTGGCTAAAGAAGGAGGGGAAGATCATGACCATAAACAAATAATACAAGGTAACATTCATGGGTTATAAAACTGTTCAGTATCCTGATTTTGGAATTGTACCTCGAAAAGTCAATTTTAATATACAGTAGATAAAAATATAAAATTAAAATCAGTGCCTGTAATGTATGTACTATGTACTAGAAAAAACTAATTTAATTTAAAGCTATTCCAGATTTATCAGGAATTAAGGTACAAATAAAAGAGATTAATTTTCTGTTGTGTGGCATAGCAGACATAGTCTATATGAGATAATCATTATAGAAATTATTGCAGCTAAATCTCAAATTGACATTTGGACAGTAACACTACCCATATTTGATCAATCTTGGAGAAAGAGGATTCTGGATTGCTGGCTTTTTCAGTGTCTTTCTTCCCCTATATCCTGACTTGTAAGCCTGAGGCTGATTTATCAATGCATTATTAGTCAGTTTGACAATTTGATTCTACATCTTGGTTGCTGGAGACTACAACCAAGGCCATGGAGAAAATAGAAATGATGTTTTTCAAAGGGATACGTGCTAAATAAGCATCATTTAAGGAGCTGATGAGACATGTAAGAACTGCAAAACGTGAGCTTTGTTCTAGGATAGGGTTTATTTTATTTTGTATTATAGTCATTACTCAATTGTCTTGATTCTTATCTTAATTTTAATTAATTTGAGAACAGGAATTATGCGTTATACTTCTATTTCCAGCAACACAGTTATGTGCCCTGTAGGAAGAAATAGACATTGAAATTAAATAAAGTTGAGATGCTGTTTTTGAGATATCTGAGAAGAATTTAGTGTTTTTTTGTTTGTTTGTTTGTTTAGATCTCTATAACGTGGGAATTTCCTGCATAGAGATCTGTGCAGTTATTTTCTTTTTTCACTACTGTAACACTTAAGGATATAAAAACAAATAAATTATCACTTGAATTATTCATTTTATGAGTATCATAGCAAGGAATTATAAAGTGAATAAAAGTCCCAGGCTGGTTTTTTGGTATGGGGCTGACTTCTGTCAATATTTCTGAGAAGTAAGAAAATGCAATTAGTATGCCAGAGGGCTAAAATCAAAATGGCAGTCTCTGTTTATAATTATTAAAGGACATCTTCATGTCAGCAACATGAAAGGGAAAGAAAATAATGTAATTAATAACATAATGGTTTCATTTAAATAGAAAGAGCAGCTTAAATTTTTAATGTCTTCTGTAAAAAGGTTTTTTTCTTCAGACTATTCTCATCTTGTCAGACTCTGTTTCTACACTTTTATTTAAAAAGTGTCAAGGATGCTGAAAAAAAATTGTGTGTGTTGCAATACAGGGTTTAGTTTCAAAGATCAATTATAAGTTGTGTGCAGTGGTTTTGTTCCATTTTCCCACAGATAAATTTTCCATCCTTCTGTACCCTCTTCTGAGGCCAGAAGTCCTAATTTCTACTTGCTACTGTTCACTCTTGCTTCTCACTTGGTCTAGTCAATGGAAGGTACCATTAGCAGATCCTAGGGAGAGAGGAAAGAACATTTGGTTCCTTATTCTCCTACTACTGATCTACTGGTCGTGGTTTGGCAGTGGTTGAGTCTTTCCATGCAGTCAGAGCTCCTATTGTGAGACCTCTCTCCCATGTCTACAGCTTTTGTCCAGTTCTGGTTACACTACTTCATCCTCTTATCCCTGTAAACCTAGAGGTCTTCATGGTTTTTCACTGTTCTTAGTTATCGTGTGCTCCACAGCATTTTATTGGTTCTCTTATTCTTGGCCACAGCTTGGTGAATAATCTTTTCATTACATTATCTTCCATTAACACTTTATTTCTGGCCTGAATCTGGACTGATACAGACTGGACAGGTGGAAGGCATTCTTCTCTACCCTGGTTAATGGTTTCCTCCATCCTTTGTACTTCAAAACGAAATTATTTTCAATGAAATACATTTTAATACACGTCATTTGATTGTGAATACAACATTTATACTATTATCTGGTATCTTAAATCTATTTGATGGGGAATAACTGCAACACATATTGAAATGAAGATTCCTTTAAAAAGCAAGAAGTGGCTTTACATGAATTGCCAGCATTTTCGTTTACACTGGGATAAAGCTGACCTTTATTCAGACCTTTCTCTAATAGATGACATTAAGAAGAAAGGCATCTTCCGCCTCAAAGGACACTGCTTGGTCTGGTCTTCATTCAAAGAGTATAGAGTCCAAGATGAAAGAAAACCTGGCACTTTTACCTGAGTCATTTGGGGGAAGGTGCCATTTAATCTTTTGGATCATAATGGGAAGAAGTCCCAGAGTCATTTCCTAGAATTAATGAGAAAATAGCATAAGCGCGCAGCAATTTCTCCCATATTTATATTGCTTAATTGGCATCCATGTTTGTTTCAGGGACTGTAAAATGAAACTTGGCAATGGATATGTGACCACATCAAGAGACTGGAGTTTGGATTGCTTACTCTTCCGTGAGAGTTAAAGCTGGCAGAAGCACTAAGTTTATTTTGCTGCAATTAGTTGGAGGCCAACAAAGAAAATAAACCTTCCTTTATATGTTTCCAGTTTTTTTGTTCCCCTGCTAATAAGCCTCAAAGACTAGCACTGCCCTTAGGGTAACAACATAAATGTTTAATTTTTGTTATTAATTTAATTAATTTAAATAGCATTTAAATTCTGCAGGAAGCCTACAATAATATTTCTAAGAGAGTGATCTTAGAGTGATTTTTCAATGCATTTTCTTATCTAAGTGGCACTCATTTACTAGGGCAAATATATAACATGCTATTGATGCTTATCTCTCAGTAGAAATCAGGTGTAAAATTGCAGATAAATTAATGTAACATAATGTAACGTAATGCAATATAACAATAATATACACACATTTATATTCTTAACATATATGTGTACAAATAATCAAAGTGGGTTTTTAAAAACTCTTCTATTAGCAGCACATTTAATTAATTATTAGCATACTCAGGTGTGGTGCTAAAAAGTAGGCAAGAGTTTAAATAATTATCAACAGATTCTCTTTAATGGCCGAAGTTTCTCTGCTATATAGCTAATCCAGCTAATTAAAGCCATAAATATGAGACTGGAATAGTAATTCTGCTGGTTGAGTTCTCTGCTGGTGTGATTAAAAGGTTCTACTGGAGACTAACCTTCAGATATTAAGCTGGGGACAGCCTTTCAAAGAAATGATAGTGATAAGGCTTTGGGAGACAGAGACAACACTAGAATGAAAGTTCAGCATACCCCAAAGGATTCTGCCAGTGCATGATGACTGGAGTCCTAAAAGCTAATAAAAGATAAACTTTCTGCAGAAATGCTGTGAAAAAGGGGGTGGGGGGGGGGAAGAGCGAGAGAGCTAAGAAATAGCCCCAAGAAATAAAACTTGAGCAAGTTCTCTTTTTGCAGTAAAACAGAGAAAAGATTAAACTGAAGATACATTAAACTATCATACAATTGTCTGCCTTTTAAAATGCATTCTCTAGAACTGACCTTTACAGTTGTTTTCTTTTTTTTTTTTAGTTTCTGGCAAGGTAGAAGAATGAAAGATCACTGATAGAGCTATCTTAATCCTTCAGTCTTTTGTGAAGGAAGGAATAAAAGAACAGTTTTTCAATACCATGTTTAGAAAACACATTTTTATAAAGCCATAGGGGAAGGTAAGGAGGTGGTTCAGCTGAGAGTTGAATTATTCTCTCTCTGAGTACCTCCTGGCCAGGCCAGGCCAAAGACTAGGGAAGAAATTGGTCATTGACCAGTCTCATCTATAGACACCCATAGGAACAATGTAAGTCTAGCTTGGTGTGCAGGAGACTAGAATGGAGAACATTTTTCTGATCTCAAGTCTTGAAAATACTAATTCCAAAGGGAGAAGGATGTGTCCTGTGCTATTAGAATGGAGGAACAGACAGGACGTCAGGTAAAATTGCATTAGAGTTGAGTGAGTGAGTCTGGTCTGCCACTCCCATATTAGTGAAAGCTGACATTAAGACATTGTGGAGAAGACAGGCCAGTTTCATGCATGTGCAATCAGCACATGGCCCAATGCTCAGGAGGGCCCCATGCTTAGTTTAATGCTCTGCTCTTGTTCTCTTGAAATTCTTAATACTTTTTGAATAACGGGTCTTGTGTTTTCATTTTGCACTTGGTTCTGCAAATTACAAAGTAGGTCCTGTGTGGAAGAGTACTAGATTTTGTTAGCATATCCTAAGCATCCTTAACTGTTTAAAATGCCTTTCCTTTATCCTGTCAAATACAGCCTATTGTTGATTCCTGAAAATTGGGAGAATGTGGCCAAAAGCACCTATTTAAGTCTCTTTCCTTCATACTCCACTCAGAGCTCTAGCATCTGCTCAGTGCTGCATTGGTCAGAGATATACTTGGAGATAAAATCTTTAGGCACTTAGAACTAAACCATCGGGTCTTAGCCATTGCCTTTTCTCTGTCACATTGTGGTGGGTGTGTGATGAGAATCTGATAAATCACAGCATCCTCAGTGGAAGGTCACACTTTTTAAAGTTAAATGAGAGAAGAGGCAGTCAATAAGAAAGTATTGATCCTCATGGGCTGTTCAGTTTTTACTCCTTTTTACTATGACCCTCTTCCCATGAATGCTGTATAGTTCCATAAAGATCCCAATAGGCAATGAGACAATACAGCATATTGGTTAAAAGGATGAACTCTAAGCTATAAGACTTGAGTACGGTTCCTTGAGCCAGCACTTCCTAATTGTGTAACCTTGAAGAAATACTCTTTTCTCTGTGTCTCAGTTTCTTCAGATGTTAAAGATAGTAAATATTAGTACCTACTTTACAAATTTATTGTGAGATTTGAATGTGTTAATACATTAACTGCTTGAAAACATGTCTTAATTTTTACCTGCTCTTATAATTATCAGTCATAAAAAATTTCAAACAGAAGTTTTGCATGCTTCTGATGCCCAAGAAAATGTAAAAATATCATTAGAGATGAAAAAAATTCATCTCTAATGATGAGATTGAGTTAGAAAACATCAAGATTCTTAACAGTTTATTACAATATTAAAGACAACCATATATCGTGAACTTTTTAGTATCTTTAGACCCAGAAATTGAAGAGTTATAGTTCGACGGTAAAGTTAATTCATAGGCCTCTGCAAGAGAGTAAAAAAGTGTCTCTTTCGCCACTCTGTGGCCTATAATTGATTGTAATTACCAGTTTGCACAGGACTGTATTGATAGGAGGGCCAAAGATTGCAAAGAACTTTCCCACTGCTCAGCAGCTAATGGGACACAGCTGCAAGGAAAATAAAACAGGATAATTAAACTTTAGTCTCTTTCCTTCCTTTCTTTAAGCAACATAGTTACAATTTTTCTGTCACCAAAGGACTCAAGAGAAGAAATCTTCATTTGCAATAGGAAGAAAGGGTCTTTTGTATGATAAAATCTTACTCATCCTGGGCACTCTGATTGGCCGCTATCATTTCCTCATTGATTAAAAGCTGACCTTAGGTAACTTCTTTGGGAGATGCTCATTTGGTACATTAACTTTAAGGGACTATGAAAAAGATAAGGAAAGGAAACTCTTAGTATTCCAACAGATCCTCCTTTTTACTCACTGTACATTTTGAAAATTGTATTGAGTTTCCACATTACTATGATTTACAGAATGAAGGGTAAAGGGACTATATATGTGTTATGCAGTTTCTGTTGTCTTATTCTTATTTTTCTTAACTTACATAGTTCCTCTAACATGCTGAAAACAATTTTTTCACAAGATGAATCTTCTTACACTCATTACTAATTAAAACACCTATAGGCAAACATGCAAATTATATAATTCACCAGTAATCTTTCCAGCTATATCTTATGCTGATAATCCAATGTGAGATTACGAAACAAATCAGTTGATATCTAAACTGTGCTGTTACCTGCAGAATTGGCTACTTGAGAACAAATACCTTCTCCAGTCAATTATAGTTGTTATTGAATGCAAATTTTAAAGCCTCTTTTCTGATTTGAACAGTGAAATATCTTGGAAGTTCTCTGCCCCTTACCTTAAAAAAGGAGAGAATAAAAAAAATCAATTTTAATTTTCTCACCAGGAGAAAACCATTTTTATTATTGGATATGTTTCCTTACATGCACGCATACACACTCACACACACACCCACTACACACACAAATACGTATGCATGTATATTCATACACAGGGTTTAGAGTGAGTGTATAAAATACATATATTTCAGAAGAATTATAATTTTACTACATATTCTGCTTTGAAAATTATAAATTATACCAATTATGATACATCACAAAAATGTATAGAAGAGAAATATCTACTGTTTCTCTACGCAAGCTATGCAAGCAGAAATAGAGATTGTGTAATTTTTCATTCTGGTAATAGAACATTATGAATTGCTAAATTAGGCTCAGTAGAGCCTCAATCATTGTAAACATCTTCACTGTACAGGTCTGGGGGTTTAGGGCAAGTTGATTCCTATGGAGAACAGGACAACATTTTGGTGAAAGTAAACTGGCTTTTCTGACATCCTTTATCTAAACATTTTAGCCCATTGCCTTTCTTTTTGTTACACAACTCAGCCCTACTCTCCATTTTTAAGAAACTTGGCTTTATTCTATCTCTTGCTTTCCTGAAGTCCCAGTGAGGTAATAATCTCTGGTTTCCTATTGACTTGTCTTTTCAATACAGTATACATTTACCTCTGACCTTTCTACATCAAAATTCCCATGCTCCTTTTCTTAGCCACTTGTTCACTGACACATAATTACATTCAATAAATATGCATCTCTTAATAGAATTAAGAAAGTGCTTGCTCAAATGCCATGGGGGTTTCAGAGATGAAATAGGCACAGCCCTCTTCTCAATAAGCTTATTATCTCTCATGTAAAATATGGCATAGGCAACCCAAATAGAAGAAGGAATGTGATTAGTATAATAAATGAGGAGAAATAAATTTCTGTGAGAACCACATACTAAAGATCAGTTTTGGATTGATGAAAGGCGGTGGTGGATTGTTTCCATAAAAGGTCCACCTTTTAGTTGGCTCACATCTGGAAAAGGCCACATAAGGCACCTCATCTCTCTCTAGGCTTCAAGTTCTTTTTATTTGAGATAGACCATTTCTTTAGAGCAGTTTTAGATTCCCAGCAAAACTGAGCAAAAGGCACAGAAATTTCCCATATACAGCCTGTCCCCACACATGCATGGCCTGCCCCACTGTCAACGTCCTCCCCATGGACAGCTATGTTGATTACAATTGATGGGTTTCAGGTTCTTTCAAAAAACAAAATATAGAAGTTATATAAGGAAAAATCAACTTTCAAAATCTAATGACTGTGTTAGTACAAATTACTGCAAAATATCGAAACTAATTTTATGGTGAATATAAATAGGAACAAACCAAGATCTGCTCAGTCAGTCCATTGCCTGTGGAGACTCTTATGCCCATTTGGCTCCATGTGTCACCTTGATGACACTGTCCTCTATCTCTCCACAACTTCTGAAGCCCTATTTCTACACTTTCTGGAATTCACTGTTAGCCATCAATGAAACCCCCTCAACGCGCCACCTCATATCTGTGACATTCCCTCAGCTTATTTCTCTGGAGCCCTCTCAGAAGGAGGGAGTTTTCCTTCTTTTGCCCCTTTTAGCCTGAGGCAGGTGAATCTCCTTCCTGATTTCCATTACTGCTCTCTGCTCGTCATTTTTCTTTTTTCCATAAACTTCCAACTTTTAATCTCATGTCGTCAGTCTATGCCTGTACTGCTCTGCCTTGTATTGTGTTCCTAAGTCCTGGGTCACTCCCCCTCATTCCTTTGCTTCTGGTCCTTGTCACTCTCTTCTTTCATTTTTGTTATAATTCTTAGTGACTGATACCCAGAGGGCAGCAGTTCCAGTACTCCAGACCCTCCTCCCATCCACCTTTTTCTCCTCCAGTAAGCATCTCCTCCACCTTCATTTGGCTACTTATTCCACGCTAAAATATCATTTCTAGTAATTACAAGTTCCCCATAATTTTAATTTCCAGCTTTGCACTCTTCCTCTACAACCTCCATCTTTTCTACCTCATTCTCTCTTATAATCCCACAACAAAAATTCCCCTTCACCAGGCTCTCCATGTCATTGTTCCTGTCGTTATTCTCCCCTCCCTCCTGTCGCAATTCCCTCCTTACCCTACTATCCCAGCTTAAATTGCACAGTTAATCATTATAACCATACCCTTTCATTCTCGTCCTTGCCCCTCTCTTATTTCCTCGTACTTGCTTGGCAAATCTAAAATAATAAAGAAAATGTCACACACACACACACACACACACACATACACACACACACACACACACACTGCAATACTATTCAGCTATAAGAAGGAATGAAATCCCGTCATTAGTGGAAATATGGATGAGCTTGGAGGACATTAAGTTAAATGAAATAAACCAGGCACAGAAAGAAAAATATCACATGTTCTCATTCATATGTGGAAGCTAAAAGGTTGATCTTACACAGTAGAGAGTACAATAGTGGTTACTAGAGTCTGAGAAGGGTAGGGCGAGTGTGATAAGAAGCCAGTTAACAGATACAAAATTACAGCTAGACAGGAGGAATAAATACTAGTGCTCTATTCCACTGTGGGATGGCTGCAATTAACAACAATTTATTGTGTACTTTCAATTAGCAAGAAGAGAGGATTTTGAATGTTCCCAACACAAAGAAATGATAAATGTTTGCTGGGGTGGATATGATGTTTACCCTGATATGATCATTACATATGTGTATCAAAATATCACACTGTACCCACCCCATAAATATGTACAATTGTTATGCTAGTTTTAAAAAGACATCAGAGATAAATAAAGAATGTTTAAAATGTAATAGCTTTCCTTTTTTTTAAATTAATTTTTTAAATTATACATACCTGTGGGGTACAACATTTATTCTCAATAATTGTGTAGAATATGTGGTGGTTAGATCAGTATAGTTAGCCTATTCATCATTACAAACTCATCGTTCTTTGTGTCTGTTGACCAATTGCTCATTAGCCCCTCTCCGTCTTCCCCCGCCTCCCTTTTTTCACCTCTAGTTTTCTAAATGTCCAATGTATTACTGTGACTGTTCTTTCTTTCTTTCTTTCTTTCTTTCTTTCTTTCTTTCTTTCTTTCTTTCTTTCTTTCTTTCTTTCTTTCTTTCTTTCTTTCTTTCTTTCTTTCTTTCTTTCTTTCTTTCTTTCTTTCTTTCTTTCTTTCTTTCTTTCTTTCTTTCTTTCTTTCTTTCTTTCTTTCTTTCTTTCTTTCTTT